>NW_022196905.1:182077810-182099430 GCF_008632895.1 Mastomys coucha | reverse complement strand
TTTTTTTTTTTTCTTTTATTTTCCTCGTGTATTTGTTTTGTGGTCTAGTACCATAACAAGGATTGTCCTACTGTGTAAAAGGACATTTCAAGGCAAGCCCGGAGTGCAGAAGACCCTGTTCCCCCAAAAAAGTTTTAGGCAGGGTCTCTAGAGGAGGAACACCAAGGAGAGAGCGGGAGGAGGTGTGGGGAAGGAGAAGAGAGAGCCAAAGTCAGTGTATTAAATGAACTTCATAACGATGGTCGTATCACTCCTGACTGGGTGCCTCAATCGGACTAAGGCCCAAATAGCTATCTTTCACTGTGAGGTGATGACTCACAGTTACTCATTTCACAAGTAGGGTTGCCCCAGTAGTCCCAGTCTGGCACTAGAAACCCAGGAAATTCCCATAGAGCCTGTGTTCCCTGTTGAGCAATGGAAGCTTGGGAATGCTGATTCTGCTGAGAGTGAAGGCACCAGTAGTGCGAATCAGTGTAGTTCAAGGAGAGCCAAATGACCCTCCCTCTGAAATAGACTTTTTTTTTCTATTTACCTAAAATGTTTTTATTTTTTCATTAGATATTTTCTTTATTTACATGTCATATGATTTCTCCTTTCCCAGTTTCCCCTCCAAAAAACAAACAAAACCAAGAACAAACCCCTGTTGCCTCCCCCTTCCCCATGCTTGCCACCCCACCCTCTCCCACTTATTGGCCCTGGCATTCCCCTACACTGGGGCACAGAACCTTCACAGGGCCCAGGGCTTCTCCTCCCATCGATGATCGACTTTGCAATCCTCTACTATACATAGGCTGCCAGATCAGTCACACCATGTATAGTCCTTGGTTGGTGGTTGAGTCCCTGGGAGCTCTGAGGGTACTAGTTCATATTGTTGTTCATCCTAAGGGGCTGCAAATCCCTCAGCTCCTTGGGTCCTTTCTCTAACTCCTTCATTGGGGACCCTATGCTCAGTTCAATGGTTGGCTGTGAGCCTCTACATCTGTATTAGTCTGGTACTGTCAGAGCCTCTCAGGAGACAGCTATATCAGGCTGTCTTGTCCTTCCTTCAGTCTCTGCTCCATATGAAATAGACTTTTAACTGGGCTGTTACCTGGAGTTGCTGCCCACAGTCAGGCTGGGCCTTCCCACATCAGTCAAGGAAACCAGGACAGTTCTTCAGATGAGGCTCTCTATTCAGATGATTATAATTTGTGGCAAGTTAACATTAAAGTCAACCATCATAAAAAAGGAACTTTGCTCACCTGCCAAATCCTGCCTACTCCTATAGTTTATGTTCCATGCCTCTTAAACTCAAGACGGTGTTCTCTCTGTAAGCACAGTAGCTAGTGTCCACATTACACAGGGGCCCTTGCAGGGGATGTAGCCTACCTTAGCCCTCTCCCCACAACTGGAGATGACCTCACTCTGTTCTCCCACATATGAGCTATAGACTGGGAACCAGATCTTACACTCACTCCAGGCTTGGCTTTGTGAGGGACATATTCCAGGATCTCAGACAGCAGGAAGAGGGCATGGTTGCTAATAAGGATATTTCCACACAGTAGCCGTCTACTACAACCAGAAATCATCAAACCTAAAATGCCTACGTTTTAAGAATGTGAAAATCTGCAAGCTGACATGATCATCTGGGCTTTTCCTCCCTCCCAGCACAACAAATAAACAGCTCAAAGTTACAGACTAAAATGACCTAGTCCACCTGTGGTCTTTAGTATAGATTCCTGGGAACCATCCTTAGATGCAGGGCTTAGCAAATCTAGTATTAGACCCCAATTTTGCATGTTAAGAAACTCCAAGTAGGGCTGGTGAGATGGCTCAGCGTGTAAGAGCACCGACTGCTCTTCGGAAGTTCATGAGTTCAAATCCCAGCAACCACATGGTGGCTCACAACCACCAGTAATGAAATCTGATGCCCACTTCTGGTGTGTCTGAAGACAGCTACAATGTACTCATTTATAATAAAAAATAAATCTTTAAAAAAAAAAAGTCTTAAAAAAAACCAAAGAAACTCCAAGTAAGTGTGAAGCAAGTGTTAGAAAGTACATTGGTGGAGGGGGTGAAGATACTTAAAAGTTGGAAAGATTTCTCATGTTCGAGGATTGGCAGAATTAATACTACAAAAAGTGGTTGTACCCTATGCAATATAAGGAGTCAATAAAGTCCTCCTAAAAATCCTTGTAATATTCTTCACAAAATTAGAAAATAACAGTCACAAATGTATATGAAAGTATAAAAGCCCAACTATAATGCAGTCCTTGGCAGTATCACAATACCCAGTCTCAGTGCAGAGCCATAGTAACAGAACAACACAGTCCAGACACACTGAGATACTACACCACAGTATCACAATACCCAGTCGCACACTGCAGAGTCATAGTAACAGAACAACACAGTCCAGACACACTGAGATGCTACACGCACAACAGAGCACTTGGAATCAGTGTCTACATACAGCCACCTGCTCTTGACAAACTTATTAACACTTGGAGAAAATACTGCCTCTTTAATAAGTGATTTTGGGGAAACTGGATTTCCACACTTAGAACAAAATTAGATTCACATCACTTGCCCTGTATAAAAGTCAAAAATGAATTGAAACTCAAAGACCTGAAACTGCAAACACTGACGAAAAAGCACTTTAAAGATTTTTTTGTTTTTGTTTTTTGTTTTTTTGAGACAGGGTTTCTCTGTGTAGCCCTGGCTGTCCTGGCACTCACTCTTTAGACCAGGCTGGCCTTAAACTCAGAAATCCACCTGCCTCTGCCTCCCAAGTGCTGGGATTAAAGGCGTGTGCCACCACTGCCCAACAAGAATTTTTTGAAAAGGATTCTAGTACCAGAGGAAATAATCCCAAGAACTGAAATGGAATTACATGAAATATGACACAGCAAAGGGACAACCACCTGTCCCTGTGAAGGGAGCTTACTGCATGAGGAGAAAACAAAAAGAACACAGCTAGTTATGTATCAGATAATGTTAATAGCTAGAATAACACACTTCAAAAATGATACAAGTCATATGTTCAATAGATGAATGATTACCTAAATAGACAGTTCTCAGAAGACTGCAAGCGGCCAGTAAATACTTGGAAAACATGCAACATCCTAATAAGGAAACTAATAGGGAAATGTGAATTATAACTACCTTGAGATTCCATCTCCAGTAAAGCTTCCCATCAAGATAGCACACTGCAGGGCTGGAGAGATGGCTCAGCGGGTAAGAGCACCGACTGCTCTTCAGAAGGTCCTGAGTTCAATCCCCAGCAACCACATGGTGGCTCACAACCACCTGTAATGGGATCTGATGCCCTCTTCTGGGGTGTCTGAGAACAGCTAGGGTGTACTTACATATAATAATAAATACATCTTTAAAAAAAAGAAAAGAAAAGAAAAAGCACATCACAGAAGATGTGAGGAAAGAGGAGCTCTTCTGTACTGACGATGGGAATGTGAACTGACGCAACCACTTTAAAAAGTCATGGAGGAGCTAGAGGGATCAGTAGTTAAGTGCACTTTTTGCCCTTGGACAGGACCTAGGTTTAATCTCCAGCAGCCACATGTTGGCTAATGACAATCTGTAACTCCAGTTACAGAAAATCGGACACGTGGCCTCTGGCCACTGCACACACCTAAAGTACAGACAGACATGCAAGCAAAGCACCTATACGTATAAAAATGCTCCATGCTGGGTGTGGTGGTGGCATACATTGCCAGCAAAGGCAGAGGCTGGTGGATGTCTGAGTTCTTTGCCAGCTTGGTTTACAGAGGGAGTTCCAGCACAGCCAGGACTATAAAGAGAAACCCCATCTCAAAAAAAGAAAGTAGTAATAAACCTTTGAAAACACTAGAATGGCGGTTCCTAAAGAAACTGAAAGTACAACTACCATGACCTAGCCATACCACTTAAAATACACTTAGTATACGCCAGCAGCTAAGCAACCTGCCATGGAAACAGATACCTTCACACCCATGCTCATTGCTTCATTATTCACAGTAGCCAGGAAACTGAACCAGCCTGTGTACTTATCAGTAGATCAGGAGATAAAGTGTGGTACAAAAACACTATGGAATTTTAATCAGCCGTACAAGAAAGTGAAGTCATGACATTTGCAGGAAAATGGATCCAAATGGAAATCCATTGAAGTTTTGATATGAGCCACATTTGCACAAATACTACATGTTTTATACTAGATTTAAATTTAGAATTTTATGTGTTTGTCATGAAACAAAGATGATCATGAAATGGGAGGAAGAGACCATAAGGGAAGTGGAAAATTAGTGGGATACTTATAATAGGAAAACAAAGTGGAGCCTACTGGGGGTGGTGTGAGAAAGTTCAAAGTATAATAATATATATGAAAAGGCCATTGTGTTAGCACTGATTCCTGTGCTAACCTAAAAATTAATTTTAAAAAAGAAAACCATTTTGAAAACTACCATTAAAAGATCAAAAGACAGGCCCTGATTTCAAATACTTGCTTGGTATTCAAGACTATGCCTGCTGACTGGGTTTCCTGGAATAAACATTCCATTTGTCTGCCCTGCTGTATATAAATAGTATGTTTCTGAGTCCTTTGATAGCCTTGTATCTTCTAGTTTCCTGCCCTTACCACAGTAAGTAGACCTAATTACAGGTTCTGAAAAGATAAACATTTATATTGTATCAAAGAGTAAATACAGCAGTGAGTGTAGGCAACAAATGTAGATAAGATGTGCCTGGTTATCTACATCAGTGCTGCTACAATAGCAAAGTCAGCCTGAGAGAGTGACATAGGTTAAATCAAATGTCAGAGCACTAGACTATCATGCCCAAGGTCCAAGGTTCAGCCCCTACTTGTAGTGTGGAATAAAGGCATCTAAGCGTTCCCCTTTTTTGCATTTCACATTACATGCCAGTTTGAGGGATTATGTTTAAAGCATTACAAAAATCCCCGACTAAGTATTGTCCTGATTTAGCAGTGCAGTAACCTTATCAGAAATAAGATAAAGACAATGACCTGAGAAACAGTGGCTACATTTTTCCAATGAGGTTATTTCTAATCTGAATTTCTAGAAGTTCATTTGGGATGTAAAGACTTATTTCTTAGAGGAAACATTTGTAATATAAACTATTTCTATTGAAAATAATACTTTATGTACTCTGAAATCTTTACAACTTCTAAGTATTACATGTTTAAAAACTAATAGCTTGCCAGGTACCTATAATCCCAGCACTTGAGAGGCCAAGCCAGAAGGATTGGAGTTCAGTCTGGGTTTTATGAGACTCTTATCTCAAACAAACAAACAAAAATCAAATATTTAGTAACTTATTAAGATTGTTTTTACTTTCAACCCTTTAGGATCTGGACAAGGTCTCAAATAACTCAGGCTAAACTCAGACTTGCTATGTAGCTGAGGCTGGTCTTGAATTCCTGACCTTCCTGTTTCTACTTTCCAAGTACTGGGGTTGCAGTCACATGCGACCATGCCTGGCTTACAGCATCTAAATGTTAAACTGAAGTCATTGAAACTGAAGATGTGAGCTAGTGAGAAGGATAAGAATTAGGTTTCAGGTTGGTGTGGGGGTGCTGCTGAAGAGCATTGCAGACACTGTGGTGATGGGTGTGTGTGGAATCCATCCTGACAGACAGGGACAGTAAGGTGTTTCAAAACCAGTATTTGGAATCCTATATGATTCTCCAGCATTGAGTACATAGGAATGAAAGTTGAACTCAACACTAGAAAAAAACCAGAAGGGGCATTATGTAGAGGGGGTATAGAGGAGTGGCTTTCCAAAGTATTTCTTTGGGAAATGTATAATGTTCTATTTCTCCTCCAGTCTAGCTTTGAACTCCTGGAAATAGATTGTTGTTCCTGCCTGTTTTCCATCAGAGGTCTAAGAGCACATTTATTCTTCCTTCTATGGTCTGTCCCTACCCCTCTGTAACTGTACTTGGGAGCTGAGAGGAATCATACTCATAGACCCTCTATTTCATTGCTTAGTGTGACACACTAGTATTAAATGCAGTGGCATTTTCTTTCTTGGGATTCTCATGTCAAATCAAACTCTAAAGATAAGGAAGTTTTCACAACCAGGTCTTCCATTCCCAGCAATATGGTAGATTTCATACCATGTATGACAATCTGCTTGGCTAGCTTGATGTCAACTTGATACAAGTTATTGTCCCTGGAAAGGAAGGCACCTCAATTGAGAAAATGCCTCTATGAGGTCAGGCTGCAAGGCTTTTTCTTAATTAGCGATTGATGAGCCGGGCAGTGGTGGCGCATGCCTTTAATCCCAGCACTTGGGAGGCAGAGGCAGGCAGATTTCTGTGTTCGAGGCCAGTTCCAGGACAGCCAGGGCTATATAGAGAAACCCTGTCTCAAAAAACCAAAAAAAAAAAAAAAAAATTAGTGATTGATGGAGGTTGGGGGAGGCAACTCATTGTGAGGGGTTCCACCCCTGGACCAGTGGCCCTGGTAAGCAAGCCAGTAAACATCATTCCTTCATGGTCTCTGCCTCCAAGTTCCTGCCCTGATTAAATTCCTGTTCTGACTTCCTCCAACAATGAACAATGATGTAAAAGTATAAACTGAATGAATCCTTTCCTCCCCAAGTTGCTTTTGGTCATGGTGCGTCACCACAGCAATGATGACCCTAAGTAAGACACACTTCTTATTGACACAACTAGTCCATTTGGATTAAGTGTTTAAATATATCTGGACCCAAAGCATAGAACGTATAGAACCCAGAAACATAACAGGAATCCTTAGGGATGAATGAATACTAAGTGAGATTATACCTGAAAGCCCCAACCAAAGCTAGGATACCTGAAACTTTGAAAAAAAAAATGCCAGAGAGATTTCTAAAGAGAATCTGTGAGTACAATGGCTACATTTCTGGGAAACTGAATAGGATAAGCTCCATGTGAGTCCATAGCAATTCAGTCATGAGAAATAGCCAGGCATGTTAGCATATGCCTAAACCAAGTACCAGTACTTAAGAGGCTAAAGAGAAAGAGTTCACGAACCTACAACATGAGCCTGAGGGACACAGTGATACACTGTCAGCAAAACAAAGAAAAGAAAAAGAAAGAGAACTTTTACGTTTTCCTGGCTTAAGCTAAGACTCTAGGACTCAGTATGATCATGTGATGAATTCTAAGCCAAAGAAACATGGAGAACATAATGAGAATGCCTAATATATATCGTGTTAGAGTATGAGATGATAGATATAAAAGAAACAGTAGCGATAGCAACCGAGAATTTTTCAAAAAACCAATCTTGGCATACCAGAGAATTCCAAATACAAACATCACATATATACATTATGAGGAAACTATTTCTTTGAATGTTTTTTTTAAAAAGCCAGAAAATGACAATATAAGAAAATTTAGCAGCTTAGGTAACTGCTGGATTTTTGCCAAGAGCCATGAATCTAAAGGACAGCAAGAGTGTCTTCTGTAAGCCGAGAGAAAACAGTTGTCTCTACTTGATGAGACTGGTTCCCATTTCCCAAGAAGACACGGAAATGCTACATGAGACAGTTACTCACACACAATCATGCTGAGTAAGACAATTAAATTCCCCAGTCCTTTATTAATGTCCAGACCAGAGCAGGCTCACACCTCTGGAAAGTCTCTTCATGCCTAAGCTCAGGGGTACAATGTTTTTAAGAACAAACCATAATTATATCTGTACTGGGGATAGGTGCAGTCCTTAGGGAGGACCTACAGTTGCCTACTAATGTCTGCTCTCTTTTCGAGGTTCAGTGGTATATTCCAGACATTCCATAATGTGTGGACCATGGTCAAGATCATGGACAGTCACAGAAGTGTTGCCAAAGTGGCTGTGGCATTGGGGGTGGAAGATAGAGAAGTGATCAGGCAGGCACAAAATAATGTTGGGATAAGACACTGCTATCTTAGTTATTTCAAGAGAAAAAAGAAAGATGTAAAAAGAAAACTCTCAGTTGATTAACATTATGGGCTAGGAGTATGCTGGGGGTTGGAGAACAGTCATGAGGATTGGAGCAGAAGACTAACCTGAGTTACATAATGATTTCCAGATCAACTGCAGTTACAAAGTAAAACCCTATCTCAGTATACCAAGAAAAAAAAAGAGCAAAGACAAAGAAATCATAACTAAAGCCTAGGCGGAAAGAAAATGATTTCATAGGTCAGGTTAGAGATGGGGGAAAAAAGATCCTTTTAAAATAATGGTAAAGCTAAGTAAAACTGCTTACATATGAAAGAATAATAAGACTTTATTTATAGAAGGATATTAACACTTGTGAAAACAAATCTGGTAAAGCACTTGCTTTGTAAGCATGAGGATCTCCCAGGACGCATGTGAGACACTTGGACATTCTGTGTGGACTCAGGCAGGTTCCGAGAGTCCTCTGACCAGCCACCCAAGCCTACTTCTATACCAGGCCACTGGGAAAGCCTGTCTCAAAATAGTATCTGAGGAATGACACTCAGGGTTGCCCCATGGTTTCTACACACACAAGGCATGTACTAGCACACATAACATGCATCCCTACACAAAAACAATAATGATCTGAAGGGTAGAAATTTGTCTAAAGAATTAAAAAAAAATAACACTTCTGAACTTATTAGGCAATATCACTCACTTAAAAACTGGGCAAAGATACAAAACAAAAAACAAAAACAAACAAACAAACAAAAAAACCCTGGTGAACAGTATCCCTAATGAACATAGATGCAAAACTCACCAAAATAATATAAAACCAAATTCAACATATGTTAAAAAGAAGTACACATAATAACCAAGTAGGATTTATGCATGAGATATAAGAATGGTTTAACGTGCAAATCAATTGATGCATATCTATATCAAAAATCAGTAAAATGGTCGGGCAGTAGTGGCACATGCCTTTAATCCCAGTACTTGGGAGGCAGAGGCAGGCGGATTTCTGAGTTCGAGGCCAGCCTGGTCTACAGAGTGAGTTCCAGGACAGCCAGGGCTACACAGAGAAACCCTGTCTCGAAAAGACAAAAAAAAAGGTAAAATGAATAAAGATTACACCATCATCCAACTTTAAAAAAAATCATTTCACAAGTACCTTTTTGCGATGAAAATGGTCAGCAAACAGAAACTCCCCCGACAGGCCATGTATAATAACCCTCCTGTAAATAGCATGCTAGGAAGGGCTGGAAGGCGATTCCACTCACCACTTTAATTTGGTGTAACACGAGAAGGCTTGCCTAAAACAATTAAGAAAACCAAGCAAGAGCTGCCCAAATCAGAAACGAAGTAGTAAAACCAACGGCCACAACCACTGAGGCTGCTACATCGAGAGCTGTTGGAGCACAAGTGGAGTGCCCACCGCTTTCGCTTGCCCATTCAGTTGGGAGGACAGTTCTCACACCACAGCTGCCCAGGAGGTGGGGGAGTGCTTCCAGTCAACGTTGGAACTTAGAGGTCCTTGAAGGGGTCACACCAAGATTACTAACCTCGTTAAACTCCTCAACCGTAATTACCCAGGGCCTAAAGGGACTCATAGCAGCATAGAAAACTAGAGGTACGATCTGCTTTCTTATTTTTATATGTTTACTTAACAAAGTAGTAACGATGTCCATCAACGATGTGCAGTTAGAAACAACTCAATTTTGGAAATCCTGGCACTTGTAGGCATAGCTTCCGGCCTATTTTTTTTGCAGTTAAGACTCTAAAAGCCGTCGTGAGGTTGGGGTTATAAACACTGGCCTTTCAAATTGGCCACCATCTTACCTATGAATTACTAGCAGGTGTGGCTGCAGAGGTGGCTCAGCGGTTAAAAGCATCTGCTCTTGCAGAGGAACCCAGTTCTATTCCTAACATCCACATCAGGCAGCTTACAAACGGCCTGTAATCCCAGTTTCAGAGGACTCAGTGTCCTCCACTGGTCCCTGCAGGAATTATACTCAGGTGCACAACCCTACACTTACATACACATAATTTAAGAATAAATAAGATATATGCAAAGGACCTGTAAAAAAAGTCAAAGCTCTGAATGCCACTGAGTTTGTTTTGTGTTGGCCATCTACTACTGGGCATGAAGCCTACCCTTAAGAGTAATGTGTGTATCCAGTGAGACTCCCTTGGAGAGAACTAGTTTTTTTCATTTGTGAGTAGTTATCGATTGAACATAGCTGCTGGGTTACAGTGTGGGTATGTGTCTACTTCCCCTCTCAGTGCTGGGACCCCATTGGGCCTATACCTGTGCAGGCCTTGTGCATGCTGCCACAGTCTCTGAGAACGTATATATGCATCGATTGTCTGTGCCTTGTTTCTTAGGTGTCCTTCATCCCGTCTGGCTTTTTTTTTTTTTTTTGAGACAGGGTTTCTCTGTGTACCCCGGCTGTCCTGGAACTCACTCTGTAGATCAGGCTGGCCTCGAACTCAGAAATCCGCCTGCCTCTGCCTCCCAAGTGCTGGGATTAAAGGCGTGCGCCACCACCGCCCGTCTGGCTTTTACAGTGTTTCCACCTCTGCTTCTGCAGTTTCCTGAATTCTGAGGGGGAGGATGCGCTGAAGACTTACCATTTAGGAATAAGTGTCTCTTACTCTTTGCATAGTGTCCAGTTGTGGGTCTCTGTATTTTTCCCGTCTACCTCAGGGGGAAGCTTCTCTGATGACGGCAGAGTGAGACTGATCTCCGGATATAACTGAATGTTTTCAGAATCATTTTATTGCTGCATTTCTGGGGTCAAATAGTAATATTTGGCCTATCGAATCTAAGCTTCTTGGCCATTTTAAGAGGTTTACTTATTTATGGTGCTAAGGGGTGAACCTAGGACTGTACACATAATAGACAAGGATTCTGCCATTAAGCTACAATTTTTTCTAAAAAATCATAACATTCTGTTTCTGTTCCCTAAAGTTTAATGTTTATGGATTGTGCAAAATTTAGTCTACCCCTAGAAGTCCCCAAGATCATAATAGTTCCAGCATCGTTCAAAAGTCCAAAAGTAGTCTCAACTTAGACTTGGGCAATCATTTAACTCTGAGATTATCTAAAATCAGATAGCATTTTATATACCACCCCCCCCCCAACATGCAGTGGCACAGTACATATTTCCATGCCAAAAGGGAAGAATGGGGTCATAGAAAGGAAAGATTGGGCCAAAGCAATTCCAAAACACAGTAAGGCAAACATCAGATCCTACACTCTGTTGTCTGGCATTGCAGATCTTGGTGGCATCATCTGAGCTTCCACGGCCTTGAGCAGCATGAACCCTCCAGTTATGCCACAAGCAGAGCCTCTTTCTTGAGCCAGCTCTATGTCTTCACAGCTCTATGTCTTCACAGCTCTATGTCTTCACAGCTCTATGTCTTCACAGCTCTATATCTTCACAGCTCTATGTCTTCACAGCTTTCTCCAACAGGTGCACCACAGTCCTACCATTTCCAACACCCTGGGGTCTGAACCATAACTTGTATTTTACTTTCACAGTTGTACACAGTAGCCCTCTCAAGGACTCCTTTTATGGAATTTGAGCCTAACACCCACTGCCTGGTTTTGGAACCGTCACTAGAATGACCCATTAAGTACGATTCTTGGGACCCACATGTCAGAAGAGAACCAAGTCCCATAAGTTGTCCTTTGATCTCCATATATATATATATATATCTACAGACAACATACACACACAAAATATATGTAAATTTTAAATATTTTTATTTTTATATGTGTGGATCTTTTACATTCATGTATGTCTGTGCACCAATTCATGCCTATTACCATGGAATCCAAAACAGAGCACCTGATCCGCTAGAATTGGAGTTACAATCATGTGAGTGACCAGGTAGTTGCAGGAAATGGAACCCCAGTCCTGCTCTTAAATGTTGAGCTATCTCCTCACCTCCAATTAAAAATAAACATGATACAAATGTCCAGAAACAAACCCTTGTCCAGTCAACTCTCTTTGACTACACAAGTGTAGGAGATAGTTTGTTCATAGATAGTGCTATCAAAGTTCTACATGCACAACATGTCCCTGTATCTCAGCCATGCACAAAACCAGGGCTGTATGTCAAAATAATTATATGATAGCAACAGTACAACTGATAATGAAATCTTGCATATTTGTAGTGTGACTGAACCTAGAGGATATTTTTGCCAAGTTAAGTAAGCCATATACAGAAGGACAAATGATACACGATGCCATTCACATGATGAATACAAAACTGTCAAGGTCATAGAAGCAGAGTAGAAAGGTGGCTGCCAGATGCTGGAAGAAACAATAGTCATCAGACATTGGGGAAAGTAGTCTAAAAGGTGCAAAGTTCCAATTGTATACAATAAACAATGTTCAGTTAAGAATACATCATGCCAGCAAGTGCTGGCTGTCGGGAGCCTGATATAGCTATTTCCTGAGAGGCTCTGACAGTGCCCAACTAATACAGAAGTAGAGACTCACAACCATCCATTGGACTGAGTACAGGGTCCCCAATGAAGGAGTTAGAGAAAGGACCAAAGGAGCTGAAGGGTTTGGTTTACAGCCCTTTAGGACGAACAACAATATGAACTAACTAGTACCCTCAGAGCTCTCAGGGACTAAACCACCAACCAAAGAGTACACATGGTGGGACTCATGGCTCCAGTAGCTTATGTATAGCAGAGGATGGCCTAGTCGGTCATCAATGGGAGGAGAGACTCTTGGTCCTGTGAAGGTTTATGCCCCAGTGTAGGGGACTGCCAGGGCCAGTAAGCAGGAGGGGGTGGGTTAGTGAGCAGGGGGAGGGGGAAGGAAATAGGGTTAGTCTTTTTGTTTGTTTGTTTTTGATAATTTTTGGAGGGGTAACCAGGAGAGAAGATATAATTTGAAATGTAAATAAGGAAAATATGTAATTTTTTAAAAAAAGAATAGTTCATATACTTTTGCTAGAAAGGTCAACTTTAATTATTTTTAACATACACACTAAAACTTCAGGAAGAAACTTTGGAGTGAAGAATGGGTTTATTTTGTAGTAATAGTGATTTTTTTATGAGTTATCTCTGAACTCGGCAAGAATTTTTCTGTGTATATACAAAATATTTCAATAATTTTTCTTAAAGATAAGCTAAATTAGAGAAGATAACAGAAGATGTATATTTCTGATACATTGGTACTAGTCAGTTTTCTGTTATTATAAACTACCTACTGCTGGGTACTTTAAAAGGAGTGTCTCTAGCTTTTAGTTCTGGAAGGTTTGAAGACGATTGGCTCTAATGATGGACATGTGAATGGCATTAGAGAGTTAAGAGTGTGTGAAAAGAGGAGAGAACACACTGCTATTCCAGAAGCCAGAGAGACTGGAGTATCATGACCTCCATGTCAATCCTTTCTGACTCCTAATGACCCAGTGACCCATCCATTAAATGTTCTTTCACCCCTGAACATTGTCATAAATATAAAATCCCCAACACATGAGTCCTTGGAAAGTCATACTTAAAGCATAACAACCTATCAGTGGGTAAGGAATAATATTTATGACTTTATGACACAGAGGATGACAGTCAAGATGTTTTCAAAACGCTCAGGTTTTTTTTTTTTTCAAACAGACAAAAGATCAGAGGAAAACTCGTTTCTTCAAGGTAATGATCACAGACTACTCAAGGTGCCCCTGTGATAGGACTGGACACAACTGACTCATAAGAGCCCACGAGAGCAGACTCCAATTTGTAATCCCAGAACCACAAAAAAAATTATCATGAAATAGCATCTCTAGCAATGAGACTGATGAGAATGAAAAGTACAATTAACACAGCATTAACAAGAACACCAACAGTGGGTACCTTTATCCGCTTTTGAAGTAGAAAGAATCACTTTGGTTAACCATGGGAGTATTTCACAATTCATGTATTTCCCTCCTTGAGATCTTGGTGTTTAAGATATACACTCACCATCAGTGTCTAAGGGTGGTTTTTGTCTTTTTTGACAGGATTCTGAACAAGTGACACATACAATTGTGGTTGGCTTGGTCATGTGTGTGTTTATTAGAAATCCAAAACCAAACCCAAAAATTTGGTCTTAACAGCTTAGAGAACAGAAAAAAAGCCACATTCTGAGATAAAAATCAGATCCTTAAGGCATTATACATGATCTATAGTTCTTCCAAGGTCCAACACAAATTGAAGTTCCCAAATATGGGCTGAACAGTGTTATTTTCATGTCTATACAGAAAGTAAGAAATGAAGCAAGTGAGTGTGGTTGAAGAAAGAGAAAAGGGTAAGTATAGAGAACCCAGGTTAACGTTTGACTATGTTTGCCCACGAAACCTTGTTGTTTGGACAGTTTAGTTTCTTCGGCTCTGTAAGTAGTCAGTCAAGTGATTGTGATGTGGCTATTATGCATCTTCACTATGTCAGGCATTCTGCTTGATGTTGCAGATATGATGAAACATCAAACAATTAAATAATCATTCAATAATTAAAGTGTGCAAAGTAAGGAAAAATACAGGATATTTGAGAACTGACTAATAGAAGGAGCAAACATGGTAGAAAGATGTAGGTCAGGGAAGGCTTGCATATGTTCAGATGAGTAGAAGTTATACATATAATGACTGGCATGGGAGAAAATATGCCAAGTCTAGGAACCTTGTGAGCATTCAGAACACTGAGATAGGATGGAGCAGTGTTTTTAGATGATTTTTTTTTTTGACTGAGGGAGAATGAGTTAAGGACAGTCAAAAGAAAGGAGGCCAGAGAGGAAGCCAGAGGCAATGTAGCCTCTGATATGAGTCTTGCAAGACTTGTAGAAATTCTGGTCTTGAGTGTGCAGTTATTGGAGACTATTGAACATCAGGCAATAATATCATATTTTCATTTTTAAAAGATTATTCTGACAAGGTGAAAAAATGTACATTCAGAAAAATTCTAGCACTTGAGAGACCAAGGCAAGCAGACTTTTATAAGTTCTAGGCCAGCCTGGTCTACATAGAGTTCCAGGTCAGCCAGGGCTTATTCTGTCTGCATTTTAGAGTCTATAGCCATTCTGCTGTGAGTGTGCCTAATCTTACCATCTGCTTGCATTGTAGAGTATATTTTGAAAAGGCAAGTCCCAGTAGAAATTTATCATAATGGTAGAGGCCAGAATTAGGGTAGCCTGGACTACAGTATTGACAAGGAGAAGCAATAGGGCAGCCTGGACTACAGTACTGATAAGGAGAAGCAATAGGGCAGCCAGGACTACAGTACTGATAAGGAGAAGCAATGGGATGCTTTAAATATGACCTTAGTCCTATGATTCATGCAAGAGATCAAGAAAAGGCCAGTCAGGACAACTCCTAAATTCCCAGAAGTGGTAGCATTTGATTTACCAAATGAAGATTTGGAAAGGAGAAGGAAACTGATGAGTGCAGTTTTGTCTTGTTATAAATTATGTATGAAATAGCATTGGAGAGAACAGAATCTAGACACAGAAGATATGGGAGGGGATGAGGTCAACTTGGAAAACATAGTAAGACATGTAGACAGAATAGATGCCTCCAATTTGTAACATGGTGTGTAGCTTGCCATGGAAATGAGGTCAAAGAATGATTCAGAAACCAGCAGAGTAACACAAGCCACAAAGAGCTGAAGGAAGAAGGTATGGCTCACTTGGCCTTAGTACACTAAAAGACCTTCTAAAATGAAAATAGTCTTTTGTGCTACAGGGCTCATGGAGTACCCTAGTGAGGGTATTTTTGGTAAAGTAATTGGTCTGATAGCCAGATAAGGAAGTGTTGATGGGTGGGGAGGAGGTGAGAAAATAGTTATAACACTGATTCTACACTTTTAATTTATAAGAGCAAAAGTAAATGCAAAATAACTTTGTATTATCTTGACAAGTTAGCAAGCTTTTATTTTTCTAAGTGAAAATATTTTAAATTCTACCTAGCAATATCATCACTTCATTTAAAAAACAAACAAATAAGAATAATATAACAATAAAAGTTAGTCCTTTGGAAAAGAAGGTTGGGATTTTTCATCTAACATACTGACTTATAATATCATGTATGGGTAGACATAAACAATATTAGTTTATCAGTTTCCCTCTTACTAGGGACATATAAAAATCTTCTAGTGATCTGATCCTAATTCCTGGCCCAGGGTTTGGTCCTTTCTACCTAGCTCTCTTTTGAGACACTAGGTATGCATGCAGGAGAGTAAGGTTAACAATAGGATCCAATAGAGACTGTTTGCTTAGCATCCAAGATTTCTGTTTATATTTTGATGCTACTGTTACAACAGCAAAAGAAGAGTGGCTTCAGATGGAAGAGAAAAGGTCATAATTTACAGCACAGTGTTCCTGAAAGAGTGCAGCCAAGAGTCCAGAAGACAGGTGCGGGGACTGGATTTCAATGGGAAAGGTAACATTCTCTTCACTCTAGCAAGGAGCAGAAAGCATAAAAATAGGGACTGAATATGGCAAAGAATTGGGTACAGTATATCATGTCTGATTTTTTTAAAAAATGTTATTTATTTCTATTTCATGTGCATTGGTGTTTTACCTGCATGTATGTCTTGTGTGAGGGTATCAGATCCCAGGTAACTAGAATGACAGACAGTTGTAAACTGCCATTTCAGGGCTGGGAATTGAACCCAGGACCTGTGGAAGAGCAGCCAGTGCTTTTAACCACTGAGCCATCTCTCCAGCTCCATCCTGATTTTTTTTTTTACATATACATTTTATTTAATTTTTAGACCATGTCTTAGTTAGAGGTTCTATTGCTCTAATAAAATACTGTGACCGTAAACAACTTGGGAAAGAAAAGGGTTCCTACATCATTATCCATCATTGAAGAAAGTCAAGGCAGGAACTTAAGAAGGATAGTTACCTGGAGGCTGGAACTGAAATTGAAGCCAGAGAGGATTCCTGCTTACTGCTTACTCACCATGATTTGCTCAGCCTACTTTCTTATAGCTCCTGGGACCACCAACCTAGTGGCAGCATCACCCACAATAAGCTGGGCCTTCTCACATTAGACATCACAGAGAAATTACACCACAGGCTTGTTTATAGGCAAATCTTATGCAGGTATCTCCTCAACTGAGAGTCCCACTTCCAAATGACTCAAGCTTGTGTCAAGCTGCCACAATGCTAGCCAGCACCAGCTAGAGCTGGTGTAATGTTTCCCAAAACACCCTTGAACTTCCTTTATAGCCAGTAATGGCATTGGACTTCGGGCCCTTCTGATTCCATCTCAAGTGCCAGGGTTACAGGTATGCAGCATACCTGATTTATGTGGTACTGGGGATCAAACCTAGGGCTTTGTGTACATTAGGCAAGAACTCTACCAAGTGTGCTACATCACCAGATTACAAACTTTTAACACTATCTGATCTACTAAGTAGAACTCAGCAGCCCAGGTGCACATAGGTAGAAGATAAAGATATCCGTGTTCATCAGATTGGCGTCTTACAGTCTGGACAACAAAAAGACAAGAAACAAGAATGTTTACCATATATGCAATTGAATGGTTGACTGCAGAATCTTAGCCTAAGAGAAGAAAATAGAAAACAGGCTTATGACTTTTGGAAGTCCCATGCAAAAACAGGCATACCTGATAGTACAACTTAGAAGCTACAAAGTTTGTTTAGACTTCAGCCCAGTGGTTTACATATGAGCTGCTATGTTCTATATTTGTCCTTTCTCATTATATATAACTTTGCATGGGGATTGTATGGCTTACATAAGGTTTTATGATCTGGCCTGGCAATTTAGTGTAGTAGCTAAGGGTATGTGCCTCAGAACTAGACACATTAGACATAACCACTTATATACAACTCACACTTGCCCCATAAGATTACAGCAACTACTTCATATCTTTATTGATCTCCAGTCAACTTAAAACTTAGAATGCAATCTATCAGTCTATTATTCCTTATGTTATTGTATCTATCACTTGGTATCTGATATGAACACAGTTATTTTAGTTAATTAATCTATTAAATCTATTAAATAACTACTCAAAAATCATGCCAAATATTTAGAAAATATAACAATTCACACACACAGTTTTATATATACATATATATATGTGTGTGTACATATATGTGCACATACATACATACATACATACATACAGTATAGAGCCGGAAAGTCCATTATTAGAGCTCCAGCCTCAGAAAAAGCCTCTTTACTTGATCCTCACGTAGCTAAAGGCAGAAGCAGCCAAAGGCTGTGTGAAGAGCCTCTTTTGAAAAGATATTACCTGCCAGGTGGTGGTGGCACACGCCTTTAATCCCAGCACTTGGGAGGCAGAGGCAGGCAGATTTCTGAGTTCGAGACCAGCTGGTCTACAGAGTGAGGTCCAGGACAGCCAGGCCTATACAGAGAAACCCTGTCTCAAAAGAAAGAAAAGAAAAAAAGATATTACCTGTGCTTGCTTCGGCAGCACATATACTAAAATTGAAAAGACATTACCTCCAAGCAGGACTGTGGTGGCCCAAGCCTTTAATCCCAGCACTCTGGGAGGCAGAGACAGGTGGTTCTCTGGAGGCCAGCCTGGTCTACAGAGTTCCAGGGACAGCCTGGAAACAACAACAACAAAAAAGAAACAAAAAATCCTAAGAGGATCCTACGTTCAAATGCCAGTGCCTAAGTTCAGTCTAATCAAAACACCAGAACATATGTCAATATTTGAATGGGAGTTGAGTGTGCATTATTTTCTTTCTAGTTGTAAGCTTGAGGTTGGGCATTAGTGTGTTAACACTGTGTGTGTATCTTCAGTAGCACCTATAGATCTGCTCTGTATATAGAGTCAATGATAACTCTTTACCCCATATATTAGTGCAATACTTGCTGTGACTGGCTTGTCATTTCATACTTCTCACCTTCCTGAGAAATACATACAGCTGTTAGACAGAGTTAAAGAGCACTGACTAGAGTGAAACTGACCGAATAGCTTAGAACCCAGGGCAAGACGAGATTTCATCTTCTTGTCCTCTAGAGAGAATCTGTGCATCCAGTGACTTGAAAAAAACAATTCCATCCTGGGTCACAACCAATTTCTAAGATAAGAGGGTGTGATGAGTGCGGGTGAAGCTGGAGCTGACAGCACCATCTCCATCGACAGCCTGCTGGCATGGACCTCTAGGAGCTTCCCCTCCTTGACTACCTTCTCTACATGTCTTCAGAAGCCCTCCTTTCAAGTGCTTTCTCTGGAATTTACAAGCCATCATGTTACAGGTGTATTTGTAAGATTCTAGAGAGATCTACCTATCTGGGAAAACATGGGCGAACACAGCAACTGTCGACTTCGGTTCTTGTCATCTAGGGCTGTATGCAGCGAGCATATTTCTGTGGAAGGCAGATGTGAATGAGAGAGCCAAGCAAGGGACTAGCTCATAGCATGACTCTTACAACGATCTGCCAATTACCAAAGTCACTCCTCCCTTGGAGAGACATGAATGGAAGAATTTGGAGGGGAAAGGTCAAGTTCTCGCCTCAAAATAGCTGATTTATGTCCTAAGCTCATACAATATAGAAGCAGAAATTCAGGAGAAGGCCCAAGATTCCCGCGTCAGTACAGGAACTGACATGCAGGCTCCGTAGCTTTACATAGTCCCCATCTGTTATTCAGAAGGTGGTGCTTATTTCTCTGTGTGCATCAGTTAGGTTACTCTGTACAAGCACAATCCAACTTGCAAGCAAAGCACCTAGAGCCTTGTGATAAGGAGTCACAGGCTTTGTAATAAGGCTTCAGTGATGAGGAGTAGCGTGACCCATGGGACTCTAGACTCCAGCTGTCAGGCAGGCTTGGGCATCAGTTGATCTAACATCCAAACAATGCCACCAATGACCCAGTTTCTTTTATTCTTTCCACCATGATGTCCACTGTTATCTAATTCATCTTAGGTGGCTCCCTTCAGGTCTGTGTCATGACTGCCAACAGCACTGGACTATAAACTTCCTCTTCTCTGTCCAAACAGAGAAGGCAACTGCTTTGACTGTACGGCACAAGCCTTGGGCTTCAAATCACAGCTTGGTTGATACAAGTTAGCTGAGTTAAGTCCTAAACCAAGCATTTCAGCGAGAAGAAGAGAGTGATCTTAAATGTCTTAGGTCAGTCAGGGCCCCTCAGTAAGGTTAGGTCTCATTCACATCCTGTAGCTGCTACATGACAGGACTGGAACTAAGATCTGTGAAATATCCACAATATAAGCCAAAGAGTAGACTCCTTACACTTGTATTAAGTGCTCAGTATTTATTGAGAGAATAAATTTATTACAAATGCACTAGAAGCAGTTTGCTGAAGCATCAAGTAGCTAGTTATAATCATTTATGTAAAGTACAGTGTTATATAAGGTTACAATAGTTTAGTTATTGTAGGATTTAAGTTGTAAAGAGCCTTCAGGACTAGGGGTATAGCTCAGTGGCCTATGTTTAAAATCTACAAGGTTTTAGCACATGTGAAAAAATAAATGAGGAATATCCCGGTCAGAAGTATATCTCATTTAGGAAAAAGTAAGATAGGACAGGATTTTTTTTTGAAATGGCGATTGAAATATAACTTACATGAGTTATCACTGATTCAATACAACTTCACAGTGTTTCACAAATAAAGATTTAGTACAAATGGAAAGATAATTGTCATAACTTTTCTTTTGACATTAATAGAGGGACAATTGATTAAATGTGAACACTAAACTTTTAGCTTTGAAACAAAACATTATTGCTTTATCTCAAGCTTTGGTAATATTTTACATTTTTTTAAATCTAAAAATTAAGAGAAAAAACAAGTAACCCTTGGTGTTGTAAAGCAAATAGAAATAAGATATAATAATTTTATATAATATCTTATTTTCTATTTTTATCTCTTATCATCTTTATTCTTTCCTGAAAGACAGAAAAAAAATTCTTAAAACACATACATTTTAAATGTATTAGGCCTTTTAAAAATAAATACAATTAATTTATTTGAGATCATGACAAAGTCTCACAGGCTTTCTACAAAGCTACAGTCCTGAAGATTTAGGTTTACAAGTGTGTAAAACATACCCAGTTCCTCTAAACTTCTTTGCTTTTAGAAACATATACTTACACGTGGTAAATTATTCTGTTAAAACATTTATTTTTCAAACTGAAATAGTATCTCCATATCTTACCTTCTACTACAAGCTGTTGTACTTAATCTTTATTAAATCAAATCATACTTCTGAGTATGTGGCATATTCATTTAGGGTGGGTAATTGGATTACAATCATTTTCAGTGTTCCACCTGGGGAACGTAGGAACTTTCCGTAGGAGATTCAGAAGTCTATGTCTTATCAAGAACTTCAGCTATCCCTATAAACAATTTAAATACTTATGCTGACTTTCAAATACTAAATAGCTTATCCAATCTTCTGACTTGATACATCTTTGGAGAGTTTAAATCATCTTTTCTAAACACATAATCATTCACAAATACATTTAAATATCATCTCTCTAAATATATGCTTAAACTCCTATAAAGTTTTCTATAACCACACACCTTGATTTGGGAATTGAGTAGATTAAAAAAAAAAAATTAGACACCTGTAATATTAGCAACTTGAAAGGCTGAGTAAATTCATCCAGCCTGGTGAGACCTTGCCTCAAAATATAAAAAGAGGGCTATGGATAGAAGTCATCAGTGTGACCTCTTGTAGCATTTGCAAAGCCCTATGTGCACTGAACACTCAAAAAA
>NW_022196905.1:182062056-182077800 GCF_008632895.1 Mastomys coucha | reverse complement strand
AAAAAAAAGCTTTGTGTATGTGTGTGTGTGTGCATACACACACATATCGTGGCGAGGGGAGACATACATAATATGATGTACTATTAACAAAGTAGATTTAAATTTTAATTTATCTGAAAAAAGAATGTATATGGTAGGTTTTGAAAGTTATTTATATGAAGATGGTGTATAAGGTTATCATGCCAATTTATGTGAACTTTCTTTACAAAGTATCTAAGTTTCTTAGATCACCTAACTACAAAATACTATTTCATAAATAAAAGATATGTTTGGTGAAATGTTCTCAATAGTAATTTAGATGAATTAATTAATTAACCATTTGATATGGTAATAGATATGTAAAAATGAGATACTCTATTTCTGATAGACCTACTTTAAGCTTCATAGTAATTCAGCAGATTCATCACTGACCATATGTATTCAACATTCTAAGAATTCCCAGAGTGAAGTCCCAGTCTTTACAATGGCTCTTGTCTTTAATCTGCTCTCCTTCTGTTATTTTTGACCTAACTTACTTCTCCCTCATTCCTCAGCTGCCGCCACCTTGGCTTTTCTGGTGTAGCTGAACATGCTAAACACTTTTAAAAAATAACAATCTTGTCTTTAGGTTTGTGCCTAATGTCCTTAGTCTTTTGTTACTATTTTGTTTTATTTCTATAAAATGCTTTTATTTTGAACGCATTTAAGAGAATATACATTATCTCCTCAGTTTTTGGTTAGCATGAAGAAATGAGCATCAAAGTCCTAAAGTAGTTGAACTTAGTTCTATAATTTAAAAACCAAGGCATAGCATTCCACTTGTTAAACATTTATTAACTCATGCATAAACATGAAACTGTATAGTGACACAGGACAGCATAATGCTTTGATTGTTAACCTGCAAAGTGTAATCTTTACACCAGATTAAGCATAACTCTTGAAACATTTATCATTTTACGATACAAAGCTTTTGTTCAGTCACATTCTCCCTGTTTTAGCCTTTGCACTGCATATACACTGTCCCCAGGATGCTTTCCTGAGCACCCATCAGACTAATTCCACCACTTAGTGTTCAGACCTTCTCTTTCAATCATGTCTACCCTGCCTGGATGTTAAAAAGTCTAAGCCCCACACAGAGAAACCCTGTCTCAAAAAACAAAAACAAACAAACAAAAATTCTAAGCCCCTTCCTAGCTTCAACATTCTCAATACCACTCGCATGCCTGCACCCCCCTCTGTGTGTGTGTGTGTGTGTGTGTGTGTGTGTGTGTGTATGTGTGTAACATTTACAACCTTTTGCTTGCAATGTTACAGACTAAGCTCATGATGCCTGGTGTTTGCTATTTCCCATCGAGTAAGTTTCATAAGGGAAGAACTTGAGTCTTTTTGTTGCTTCCTCAAACCCTGCACCAGAGTCCTGGTCTATTCTGTTTTGTTTTATTTTGGAGATGAAATCTTGATATTTTGTCGAGGCAGGTTTGAAACCCCAGAGTCAGTGACTGAAGATAGTTTTCTGCCTCAGGTCCCTGTCTAAAATAGTACCCCTTCAAAATGTATTTTCCGATCTTGCTTACCTAAGTAAGATTCTAAGTGTTTCTTAATCCTGTGCTGTGTTCCAACATCTAAACTTCCTCAAAAAAAAAAAAAAAAATTACGATGTATTTATCATCTGCCTCCAAATTTAGGTGGTTTTACCCCAAAAAAGGAGAAATACTCGGATCCCCAGCAAAGGGGTGGGGTGAGGATTAAAATAGGATTTTAATGGTTCCTGAGTGAGCTTTAAAGAAGCATTAAAAAATTAAGCCCCAAAACTTCTTAAGATGCCTGTCGTCAAAGCAGAAAATGTAAATCCAGAAGGCAGTTTTTCCTGTTGGAGTCTAGGTAACTCATCCTATTATGGAGAGCCTTGTCCAAGGGTGCTGTGAAAGCCAACCAAGTATTGCACTTTTATCTGCTTTTCAAAGTAGACTATGAAGGTACCAAGTACCTGTCCTAGGTTTAGGTCAGCTAGATCAACCTGACTTCTCAGGAGCTAAATGAAAACAGGAGTTGAGTAACACGACAAATACATCGATGACGGTCCCACACCTTCAAGCTCTCCAACCCCGGACATAACAGCAAGAAATTAAAGTCTAAATCCTGGGATTTAGCAGTGCCTTATTTTAAGTACCTAGAGTACCGGAAAGATGAAACTTCCGACCCTGACACTTGTCCACTCTGGTAGTGATCCCTCGGGCAGGATGCATAGATTGGGTGACTCACTTGGGGCCAGCCTTCCCCAGAAGGCAAACTGGGTCTGACGTTATGCTCTGAGACTGTCCCTTTGGTGGGCTCAGGAACCGCGACGCCTAGGAGCCAACCTCTCTCGAGTCAGTGGTTGTCTGCCCCCAGGAATCCTCAGGCACTCAAGTCTATCCCGGGGACCCCCCCACGCTCCGAACTAGCAAAGGCCGGAGGAAAACTGGAAGCCCCGCCCCGGGGTGCGGCTAAGGCTGGACGAAACCACTGCCTGGCGTGCTGGGGGCGCAGCCCCTCTCGGGCCTGTGCGCGGACTCCGCTCTAGGGACTCGGCCCGGCGCCTCCATCTCTAGCGTGTCCCCTGCAGTGCATGGTGTGGCCCGGAGTCGCTGGTCACGCGTCGGGGCGCGACCTGCTCCGGGTGAAGGTGGTCCCTGCTGCAGTTGCTGCTGGAGTCCCTTGGAGTGGCGCTTGCAGCTGGGAAGATGTTGGGCCAAACTCTCCTCACCTGGGTCCTGGCCGCGGCTGTCACCTGCGCCCAGGCACAGGATGTGCCGCCGGTGGGTGAGCTCCAGCCGAGGCACCGATGGGGATGGAGGCGCGGGGTCAGGGGCAGGTGGGCGCAGCTGTGGCGGGGCGGCCGAGGAACATCTGCTCGCTGGCTGCATCTTCCGGGGGGCGTAGGGGCTACTCTGGTTCGGTCCCGCGGAGTATGGGTGCAAAGGCGGCTTGTGAACTCCGGGCGAAGTCGCTTTGGTGCTGTATGGACCGAGTACACACACAACGACTTGATAGAATTCACGCATTCTCCAATCTTGGTGTTAATATTTGAACTACTAGCTACTGTAGGCGGAACTCTCCAGAGAAAAAGCTAAGGATTGACAGGTGGCTGTGGTATAGTCTGCCAGGTTACCTAATGCTTTCTCCTGAAGAAACCCTCCCAGGAAGCTATGGGTCACATGCAGTCTTAGCTCAGATGATGGGACTCCCCTCCCCGCCCCCCTCAGAAGGCTGTGCCCTTCACGCCCAGGCATGGAATGTCTGTCTGTCCCGTGGTACTGTGCGACCAAGTCACAAGGCCACAGACTTTATATATCCGTAAGAGACAGTGAGGAACTAACATAACTCTTGTGTTTAGTAGAAGAGGAAATAGCCCTGGAGTGAAAAATGTAGCCAGAGGTCATATCGTTGTTCATAGAAACATTTCTAAGTTCAGCCTCTTAGCCGAAGCCGTACAGCGACATTTCATAGATCGATTCTATAAAGGTTATAGAGTTGAAGACTGTTTCGTTGCCAGATTTGATAACTAGAACCTGCATGCACCTTACCTGAACCAGATGACAAGATGTTGAAAAGAGGCAAGACATTGGAGCAGTAGGAGTTCTTTTAATTATTCCTAGAAGGAGAAATGCTTTTTGAATTTAAAGGCGCGGTGGGTTGGGGGGGGGGGAGGATATTAGCCAGCCACTAAAATAGATACTTAGTAGATAAAAGTGGAATGCACAGCTGGGCAGTGGTGGCACACGCCTTTAATCCCAGCATTTGGGAGGCAGATAGGTGGATGTTCCAGGCCAGCAGTAGACACACAGAAAAACCCTGTCTCAAAACCACAACACAACAAAGTAGAATGCAAAGTGCTGTACAGAGTAATTTCAGTGACCAAAACCCACATAGTATGTACAAAAGATTGAGAGATTATAAGGAAGAACAAAGCATTTGCTCTACTGTCTGATAGAGAGTTGATTTACTAGACTAGGTTGGGATTGTAAGAATTGTTGAAGAATTTTGTATTTTGATAGCCTTTTTGCCCAAAGATTACCAGAAGGACACATAACGGTTGATCAAATTAGGTTTAGTGCTTGTTGTGAAAAGATATACACCTTTTCAACCATGGGTTAAATAACAGCAAATTCAAAACACAATACTTGTTGGAGAACTTGAGCTTAATCCAAGATTTGTTGTAGAATGGTTTTAAAAGCAGAGTGGACAACAAGTAGCATCCTTTGACTTGGCAGGAGATGAGTGTTTTGTGTTTTGAGTTACACAGTCCTCTTAATCATTGTGTAGACAAAATCATGCTAGAAGCTTGCTTTGTCTCATTTGAATGTCTCTGAGGAACTTAGTTCGTGTTTGTGTCCAAGAGCAGAACATAAATCCATGGGGCTCTCTAGGCCTGTATAGTGTTAATGTGCAGCTGGGAGGGAACTCAGAGCAGTTTCATGTCGTGAGAGGGGTTTTTGTTTGCTTGCTTACTTTTATTCTTTCTTAATACTTTGTTTTTAAATGAAGATATCTTATTGTTTGTTTCTTTATTACCAATAAAGTGCTGGAGTGCTCACCCAGGACCTTACAAATACTGGCTTTTTAGTTTTATGTTGGAGGCTTTTTTCAGTTTAAATAATTGAAGGTCATCTTAAGTTATTCTTCACTATTACATCTATGAAGAGACCATTAAGGTAGGCTGTATAGAGAAAAGTCCGGAAAATGAGCCAGGATATTGGGAGTCTAGGCATAAGGAGAATCTCTGGAGCCACTGGAGCGGATAAGCTCTTCTATGAAAAATATAAATGCAAAGATGAGAAGCAGCCAAAAACTAAGTGAATTTCCCATGTATGTGCCAAGTAAAGAAGAGCCCAGCGAATTTAATGTCGCAACCCAAGTGGGCAAGGTCCTGTGGCTGGACAGGCAAGGGAGGGAAGGAGAAGGTTGCTTCTTTTAAATACCATTGAGAATGGAGTGTCCATTCTGCTGGTGACTGGAAGCTATTGGTTGTCTTATTGTAGGTAGTACAGAAAAGGCAAATGAAGCAGGATAAGGAGTGGTTAGAAGGAAAGGACCTGCAAAGAGAGAAATGACTGTTCTCTCAGTAAGAGACCCAAGCAGATCCAGAAGAAGTGTGTCTGTGAACATATGATTGCTAAAACGAGCTGATTTATTGTCAGCTACAGATGTGTGTGGTGAAACTGTTGGTATTAGCAGTGACTTTCACAAAGCTTCCATTGATCTCCTAAGCCCTAGATGATTTTGTCCATGTTGCTGAACCACAAAGGAAAGAATACACAGGCATAATCTGTCCTTTTAACTAAGTGCCTGCCGTTCCAGAGTCTTTCCCAAATACTGGCATTGAGTCAGCCAACAAGATAAACTAGACTGCTGCCCTCTTGGGTGGTTGATTCACCGATTTATTTAAATATCAATAGCTTACTAGGGTGCATCCAGTTAAAGCCCAGAAGACATGAGAACAACCATGTCTTAATCTGGATTGTGTGTGTAAGAAACTTGCCCTTATCTTCAGGAAGAGTCCATCATGTAACCCTGCCCATCCTCCAACTGGAGATCCTTCTTCAGCCTTCCTGGTGCTAAGCTTACAGGCACACACTACCGAGTCGGATTTAAAATTGTGTGTATATTATTAGAATCATACATTTCATTGAGATTCTCACTACCCTTGTAGGATTCAAATATATAAAGGACAAAGTTTGCTACTGTTGAAGAATGTGTAACACATTCTTGAAATAATTTTCACTTGGTATGTTATTTGTATTTAAAACCATTTTTAAAATCTTTTGTTTGTCTGTTTGTTTGTTTGTTTTTTCGAGACAGGGTTTCTCTGTGTAGCCCTGGCTGTCCTGAAACTCACTCTGTAGACCAGGCTGACCTCGAACTCAGAAATCCACCTGCCTCTGCCTCCCAAGTGTTGGGATTAAAGGTGTGCACCACCACCTGGCTCATTTTTAAAATCTTAATTACTGTGTGTGTGTGTGTGTGTGTGTGTGTGTGTGTGTGTGTGTGTGTGTGTGACGAGAAGGTCAGAGGGGCACCAGATCACCTAGACCTGGAGTTTCAGACATCTGCGAGTGGCCTGGTTGTGGGTACTGGGAATCAAACTGAGGTCCTCTCCAAGAACGGTATGTGCTTTAACTATCAACTACTGAGCCATCTCTCCAGCCCTGCTCTGTTATTGTTATATGTGTGTTATATTCAGTAACTAAACTTTCCCTAATGAGTATGGAGGACATAACATGATAATTTTGAATAGATTTAAGTTGCTATCAAAAAGAAGAAATCTTGAAAGGCCATTTCTAAGCTAAGACAAAAAACTGCACCTCCAGCTGCACTCTTGATCCTCATTTCTTGTTTCTTCCCCCCTCCCCCCCATTTTAAATACATTGAAACATTGTTTTTCTTTGTCTTAGGTAGCAACATAAAAAGGGACTTTCTGGAGGTGGAGATGGGGAGAAATGAGACATTGAAATTCTATTTGGGTTTTTTTTTTTTCCAAGATAAGGTTACTCTGTATAACCCTGGCTATTTTAGAACTCGCTGGATAGATCAAGCTGGCCTTGAACTCAGAGATCCGCCTGCCTCTGACTCCCAAGTGCTAGGATTAAAGCCTTGAGCCATTACCTGACTTGAGAGTCTAAATTTCATTTTTTTTTCTCCCTGTGACAAGGTAGCATAATATAGTAACAGACTACTTATACTTGCCAATTATCTCTTTAAAATGTTCCTGCCTTGCTAAGCTTGTCTGTTATTTAAACCATCCCTAGTTAAATTCAGGAATAGTCAAGAGACCTTAGACAGCAAATGAGATAAATTAGGATCGTATCTCAGTGCTGGGCACAAGTCTTGAGGATGATGTGCCCTTGAAGAAGCCAGCCTTGAAGTTGAGGAAGCGCCTCTCTTCATTCTAGTCCCCAAACTAACCTTCAGTTTACATGACTTCCACGTGGGGGGCCTTGGGAGGGACTGAGATACCAAAGTCTGGGCCTGTTGCCTTCGCTGTTTTGTTTTGTTTGTTTGTTTGTTTTTGTTTTTAAACTTGTGTTCATGTTTTATTCTTACAGCCATACTCTGGCTTCTCTCCAAAAGATATGAGTCTTTGGCTCTTTGTTTTGAGAGCCAGATTGTATGTCATTTTCATGAGCGATTATACCAGCCCACATTACTATAGCTCTCAGCTGTGACTCCCACAATAGCATGGCCTGGTTGCTTTTCAGTTCTTACCACTTGGACAGGTCATCTCGTTTCCTAAATACCCGACTGACCACTTTCAGTTTCTCTCACAGATGTTCAATAAGAGATGTGCATGTAGTTTGGTTTTATTTTAGTGTTGGATCCTATGTCATGCACATGTAATGAGGAAGTGATAGTAGTCATTGTGTTTCATTATTTACTTAATTGAGTCTGGTTACCGTGAAAAGATCTGAACTCTATGCCGTTTATTCTGTTAGGGATCAAGCTGAAGCAAGTGTGTGTGTGTGTGTGTGTGTGTGTGTGTGTGTGCGCGCGCGCGCGCGCGCACACATGCATGTGTGCATATGTGCATGTGTACACGTGCATGCACAAGTGTATGGAGGCCAAAGGTTGACATCATGCCTCACCTATTGTTTCCACCGAACTTGAGACAAACTCTCCCCTGAGCCATTTAGCTGTATTGGCCAGGAAGCCCTCAGGTATGTCCTCTTTCTATGAACTGTTACCTCTAGGGTAACAGGTGTGTGCCCCCATGCCTGGTCCTCTTGGTGTGGGCTAGAGATTCAAACCCAGCTCTCATGCCTGAGCATGAGTACTTTGTTCGATAAGCTGGCTCCCCATCCCTAAAGCACTGCTTTTATGATTGTACCATAGGAAGCTGTGAGTGGGTGAAGCCCTGGACTCAGATTCTGTCCATCACTAATGGAGCTGAGCCCAGCATTCTGAACATGACCATACAATTCCCAATAACTTAAAATTGAGCAAAAGGACAGAAATGAGATGTTTGTATATCGAGTCATATTTTTTAATATTTATGTGTAAGTATGCCATATAAGTGAGGATGATCAGATCTTAGATACCCTGGAGGCTCAGCTACAAGTGGTTGTGAGTCACCTAACATGGGTTCTGGTAGGTAAACTTGGGTCTTTAGAAGAACATTGTGCATACTTAACTCCCAAGCCACCCAGTTCTCAGGCCTAGTATAATCCTAACCAAGTTTGGATAGAAGGAATGTATGTTGCTCATGTTAATAGAAGTAAGAATTGCACTGGTAAAACTAGTAATTATTCACCTTACTAAATGATTTGCTTTTATTTTTGGTTATTTTATGTGGGTGGGTGGTTTGTCTGCATATATGTTTGTGTACCACATGTGTGTAGTGCTCACGGAAACCAGAAGAGTATGGCAGATCCCATGGAACTGGAGTTGCAGGTGGTAGTGAGGTGCCATGTGGGTGCTGAGAAATTGAGTCCTCTGGAAGAGCAGCCAGTGCTCTTCACCTCCAAGCCATCCCTCCAGCCCACTAAATGATGTTTTAAAAATTCATATTTGTGGTTGAAGACTTTCTTGAATGTAGTACTACTTTTATAGTTATCTACCAACCTCAATCTTATTAATCAAGGACTAGTGAATTTGGAGCACATATCCTTCACAGTAGTAACAATTTCCTTTTTTCTCTTACTTTGTTTTTTTAATCCTCTCTCTTTCTCTCTCTCTCTCTCTCTCTCTCTCTCTCTCTCTCTCTCTCTCTCTCTCTCTCTCTCTGTCTCTCTCTCTCTCTCTCTCTCTATCTCTCTCTCTCTCTCTCTGTATGTGTGTGTGCATTGTGTGTTTGAATGTGGCCACGTGCACCTCACCACTCATGTGGAGGTCAGAGGACACCCATGGTTGTTGGTCCTCACCTTACATCTTGAGGCTGGGTCACTTTGTTGTCTTTCCACTGCATACCCCTGCTAGCAGGTCAGAAGCTTCAGGGATCATCCTGCTTTTGCCTCCCATTTCCCTGTAGAATGCTGGGGTTGCAGCCTCCTGTGCTGCGTGGTCTGCTTGGCAGGAGGGAGGGCTCTGGGAATTCTGACTCAGTCCTCACAGATGTGTTCCCAGATGTTGCTTTCACTCACTGAGCTGTCTCCCCTCGCTCCCCTTCCTTCTTTCTGTGACTGGAGACAGGGACTCATAGGCAGCCTGCTTTGAACTCTGTGTCCTGAGGATGGCCTTACACTCCTGATCTTCCTGCCTACCCCTCCCAAATGCCGGAAGTGCAGGTGTGCACCATCTTGCCCTACTTGCAGGGGCTCCTGCTGTCTGAAGAGAATTTTAAGTAATGGTAATTTCAAACATTTAAAAATGGCCAGAGACTCATTCTCTGAAAGTTCTCCATGTATTGTGAAGTAAAAATCATGCATGCTCAAGAATTAATATTTGGAAATATATATCAGGTATACATGGGTAAAGAATATGGGGTCATATGGACAGACTCCTAGTCCATTCCTTCTCCCGTCCCCTCCCCAAGATCCGCCACCTGCAGGTGTTTCTGCTCTTACTTGACGATCATATGGTCAAGAATCAGTTCACTCATACTCTCCTGGCACACTGGTTGTTTATAGCTGAGCTGCTTTAATTGATTGTGGCTGTGACACATGGGACACTAAAAATTAATCTTATCTCTATATGTATTGATATTGGTGATGTGGCATAGTATATATGTCTGAATTAATTAGGTTCAGGTGTTGCTATCTCATCACAGGGATGGAGGAAAAACTTACTTTAAACACCCTTCCCACTGTCATTGTCTTCCTAATTGCTCTGTGGAGATAGCCCTCATGAAAAACAGCTCACTGTTAAAAGTATATAGCCAGGAGGACTGAGGTGATGGCGTAGTGGTTAAGTAATTGCCACGAAACTGTGAGGACCAAAGTTCAGGACTCAGAAATCCATGTAGATGCTAATTGGGTGAGGTAACCAGCAAGCAGAGTTCTCAGTCTCTAGAAGTGGAGATGAGGCTGGGGAAGTAGCTTGGTGGGTAAGAACACTCACTGTAAAAACATGAGGACTAAAACTCAGATCCCCAGAACCCATGTGAGAAGACAGGTGTGACTGTGTGCTCCCAGAATCCCACCACTTGGGCGGAGATAGGAGGATTGCTGGGGTTGCCTGGCCAAGCCAGCCCAGCCCAGCCAAAACACAGCTTTCCGGGTTTGCAAAAGACCTTTTCCCAAAGAGGTGAGATAGAACAGGATGTACAGTGTCCTCCTCTGGCCTTCACAGTGGGTGTGGGTGAGGGTGTGGGTGTGTGTCTGTGTGTGTGTGTATATGTGTGTATGTGCCTGTGTGTCTGTGTGTGTGTGGTGTATGTGTGTGGCCTTCACAGTAGATTGTGTGTGTGTGTGTGTGTGTGTGTGTGTGGCCTTCACAGTAGGTGTGTGTGTGTGTGTGTGTATGTGTGTGTGTCTGTGTGTGTCTGTGTATATGTGTGTATGTCTGTGTGTGTGGTGTATGTGTGTGGCCTTCACAGTAGGTGTGTGTGTATCTGTGTGTGTCTGTGTGTGTGTCTGTGTGTATGTATGTGTGTGTATGTATGTGTGTGTGTGTGTGTGTCTGTGTGTGTGTGGTGTATGTGTGTGGCCTTCACAGTAGATGTGTGTGTGGCCTTCACAGTAGATGTGTGTGTGTGTCTGTGTGTGTGTGTCTGTGTGTATGTGTGTGTATCTGTGTGTATCTGTGTATGTGTATGTGTGTGTGTGCGCACGTGCGCGTGTGCAGACATGCACATATGCACAGAAGTACATGCGTGTATTACTCACACACAAACAATAAAATAGATTCCACATAGTCACAGAACTGTACAGAACTAGGACATCTAGTTTAGGACAGTTTACCCCCTAAGAGGAAAACCTCTGCATTTACCGTATTTCCAACTCCCAGCCTTAAGCAATCACTAACAGAACCACTTTATAGACTTCTGCCTGTTTCAGAGGGCCCTATCTGTATGGCTCTTTGTGACTGGCATCTTCTACTTGATGTAGTTGTTTTTATGGTTCTTGCTTCTTGTAGCTTATATCAGTTCATCATTTCTTCTTGCCAAATAAGATTCCATCACAAAACATAGCTCATTATGTTTATCCATTCTGCAGGTGGTGGACATCTGAGCTCTCCCACTTTTTGGCTAGTATGAATCACACTTCTGAAAATATCACATTTTTGTGGGGGTTTATATCATCCTGTCTCTTGGGATATACGTAGGATCAGGGTTGCTGGGTTTGATATCACTGTTTACCTGTCGAGGAACCGCCAGATGGTTTTGTAAAGCAGGTGCTGTTTTGTATCTTGCTGGCAGCATGAGAGATTCCTCTGAGTGATCCCTTGTGCTGGCAGCATGAGTAATTGCAACACTTGCTATTGCTGTGCCTCATCACAGTAGGAGGCAATGCTGGCCATCTCTCCTTCGCTTATGGGCCATTTGCTTATCTCTTGGAAAAGGGGCCTATTTGGATCTTCTCTCTATATGTAAAATTGAGCTGCCTTTTTATTACCAAGTTTTGCGTTTTTAAAAATATGTTGTAGGTGTATACTGTCAAGGTATATAACACGCAGCATTGTAAGTGTGGACTTATTTTTGAACTCTTGGATCTATTCCATTGTTTTATGTATCTGTATCCATGGTAGCACCCACTGTTTGCTAGTGTGTTCGAGACTTATTGTTACTGTGGCTGCAGTGAGATTTACACCTTCTCACTTAAGCAGAAGATCATCATAGAGTAACTTACTACACTTACTACTGTAGTCAAATTTTAACTTCATTTAAATTAATATTTTACCCAAACACAAGATGGTGGATTTCTTTCTGACATTTTCATACATGTGGAGTATGCCCTTGGTCCTGTTTGTACCCAGCACTTTTGCTTCTTTCTTCCCCTTTCCTCCGCCACCCAAAGAGTCCCCTTCTGCTTTCACGTCCTGGGTGTATGTGTCTGTGTGTGTATGTGTGTGCTGTGTCTAAGTGAGTGTGTGTGAATGTGTGTATGTATGAGTGTGAGTATGAGTGTATGTGTGTATGAATGAGTGTGTGTGTGTGTGGTGTGTGTGTGTGTGAGTGTGTGTGTGTGTGTCTAAGTGAGTGTGTATGAGTGTGTGTGTGTGTGTGAGTGTGTGTGTGTGTAAGTGAGGTTCAATGAAACATGATGCCTGCCCTTTTCTTTTTTCTTCCATCTCCTATCCTGTTCACTTCCTCGACCCCATACCCTCTCATCTAGTCCCATTTCTTATAGGGAGTTTTAAAACTGAGTCCTCTAACTTTGTTCCTTTCCAAGATGATTTTAGCCATTCTTTATGCTGAAACCTGTGGATTAATTTTAGGAATCTGATCATTTTCACAGAATCAGATCTCTAAGCCCCACTAGCATGGCACCTTTTATTTACTTATGATGTCTTTCATCTTGTTGGACAGTGTTCTATAGTTTTAGGTATATTAAGTTTTGAATTTCCTTGGTTAAGTTTATTTCTAAATATTTTGTAAATTTTGTTTATGTGTTTGAGGCAGTCTCCATCATAGCCCAGACTGGCTTGAGCTGTGATCCTCTTGCCTCAGCCTGTGGAGTAATGGGATTATACGTGCATACTCGGTCTGCAGCTATTGTCTGGATGCTGTTGTACTTTTCATTATATAGATACGTGATTGCTAGTTTGGTATATTGTTCCGGTGTCTTGTAGCCTTGTTCTTAATACTTCTAGTAAGTTTTCAGTAGATTCTTTTGAATTTTCATATACAGCACTAATGTATTGCCTCTTTTCTGTTTCCAATGCTGTTTATTTCATTTTGTTGCCCTGTTTTCTTGGGTAGCACCCAGGCAGCTTGTCTCTTCTGTGTTCTTTTATTTCCTTTTTCAGATCTTTTGTTGTTGTTGTTTTGTTTTGTTTTCACTCTTGCTTAGTAAATTTTGACAGGATTATTGCAATTATAATATCCCTGCCCAAACTTTATTTCTCATTTTAGAGCAGTAAAAATGGAAATGGTAAACTGTTTTACTTGTCAATATTGGTCATTGTCCAATGTGCTTTGATTTTATCCGTCTTTTTTTTAATCTCCCCCTTTTTAATTAGATATTTTCTTTATTTACATTTCAAATGTTCTCCCCTTTCCTGATTTCCCCTCTAAAAAAACCTCTATTTCCTCCCCCCTCACTCTGGTCACCAACCCACCCTCTCCCGATTCCTGCCCCTGGCATTCCGCTACACTGGGGCATAGAGCCTTCACAGGACCAAAGGCCTCTCCTCCCATTGATGACGGACTAGACCATCCTCTGCTGGTTTTATCTCTTTATCTATAGTTCTAAAGTCCTCTACCAGTCATACAAAATCATGCGAATTTGTGACATTACTGGTATTGAACACAGAACCTGGTGCATGCTGCATGAGCCGGCGCCGCTGCTTTACGGCCCCAGCAGCGCCTGAGGATTACTCGTACTTATTGGTACCTTACCTTTGTAAGCTTGTCCCTTGGAGTTTATCATTGCTTGCTTGCTTTTTGTTTTGTTTTGTTTGCTAGAAGAACTCAAGCTGTTGTCATCCCTGTATCCCCACCAATTTTGAAGTTCAGTATCTTTCATTGAAATTCTTCTTGGAGTGATCACCATGTTAATATTTATACCTTTTATTTCTCAGTGCCATTTTACATGCTCCAAACATACACACTAACAATAAATGAACATAAAAAGCAATTTTTAAAAATCTGAGCAAAAAAAGTTTACTTAGGAAAATGTACAAAACCTAAAAGAAAATGCGGTATATCGCTGGGTGTGGTGGTGCATGCCTTCAATCTCAGCATTTGAGAGGCAGAGACAGGACTGTCCATGAGTTTGAGGCCAGCGTATACTACATTGTGAGTTACAGGCTATCTAGGACTACACAGTAGGATTCTGTTTCAAACAAATTGCACTGTCTTTAATATAAGCTGTGGCTGCCCTTTGCCGTTTTCATTGTCACCGTTGTAGATGGTGAACCTGTAGTCATCAGGCTGCTGTGAACCTTTGCTGGAAGCAGAAGCAGAGACCCCGACTCTTCAGCAGGACAGCATGTAGACAGCTGGTGACGCAGACGTTTCGTACATTTTCTTCTGAGGTCCTAGCCGAGGTTGAAACGTTTTTTATTTTTTTGAGCAAGAACGTTTACAATCAGTATTACTTAACACAAAGGACTTATTGCTACTGGTATCTTACGGAACTCAACTGGAAATTTACTTAGACAAGAAACCTGTTCATTTTGGCCAGAGTGAAATGACTCTGAGTACTGGCCGTGCTGACGGAAGTCAAGGGTGAGATTCCCATTGCTGCACAGCATTCAGCAGACAGACACTCTAAGCTCTACCTGTTCGTGCAGTGGCTCCCTCCACCTCACGTCCTCTTACTGCAGATCTGGGCTTTTAACTTTACTCTCCGAGTCTCAGATAACTCGAGGCCAGGAGATGAACAGACTTGCTACATGGAAGAAGTAACAAGAGTCATACATTGACAGGAGCAATTTTTGGATGATTTTGTGTTAAGAAAGTTCAGTTTTGCCACTAACTCCGAATGGTCATCCCTGATGCATCCTCTTCTATTCATTGTCCCCAGCAGTGACCTCAGTGCTGGGACTGCCCTTCTATCAGGGAACACAGTGTGGCATTGCGAAGGCACAGTTCTAATACAATGTGATATTCTAATAGAGATGTGTGTAGATAATGGAGCTGTATAGGAGATGGCTGGGCTTAAATGGGAGGTCAGCGAGACTTCACAGAAAGAGTGGTGGGGGAGGAGAGGGGCAGCAAGTCTCTGGATTGGATCTTAGAGGTTCACCAGGTCAGATTGTGAGCGTTCTGGACAGAGGACACAGCACATGTATAGGATGGAAGCATGGGAGGTTTCGGAAGTAGTTCCTTATACCCATGCTATCAGGAGTGTCTGGAGCAGAACTGTGATGGTAGGTTATGACCACACTATTAAATGCCTTATGTACCATGCCCTGTAAATCTGGTTTGAGATGTCAATCTCAGGTCAAGTCGCAATAGTGTTGCCTCTGAGACTAAGGTAAAGCTACCTCGTATCAAGCCATTGACTTTGGGTGATATGCTGTGCTAGCCATAGAAATGCTTTCCATCTCCTCTCTCATTTCTTTACTCAATATAATTGGGAAAAAAATATAACACCTTGCCTTTGTGTAAACTGAATTGAAACAGTAATGACTTGGGGATTTGATAGGCAAGACTTTTATCTGAAAAGGTATCGAATGCCGGTGCTGGAGAGGTGGCACAGAAGGGGAGGATGCATATTTCTCTCACAGAGATCTGGGTTCAGTTCCCAGCACCCATATGGTGGCTCACAACCATCTGTGGCTCCAAGTCTTAGGGATTCACGTGCCCTCTTCTGGTCTCCTCAGGGACCAGGCATGCATGTGGTACACATATTCATTCAGACAAAATGCTGAAACAATTTAAATAAAAGTAAACCTTTTTTAAGGTATTGAATTCCAGTTGTTGTCACATATACCTGTAATCTCAGTGCTCAGGCAGGAGGATTATGAGTTTGAGGTCAGCTTGGGTGAGCTACATAATAATTAATTTGAAGCCAGCCTGAACTATATAGGGAGGGAGACCCTGTCTCAAACAAACAATACAGAAATGGTTTAAAAAGATGTTTTTTTCTTTTTTTTAAGATTTATTTTTATTTACATGAGTACACTGTAGCTGTCTTCAGACACACCAGAAGAGTGCATCAGATCCCATTACAGATGGTTGTG
>NW_022196905.1:182051264-182061734 GCF_008632895.1 Mastomys coucha | reverse complement strand
GGATTTGAACTCCTGACCTTCCAAAGAGCAGTCGGTGCTCTTCCCCGCTGAGCCATCTCACCAGCCCCCATTTTTTTTTCTTAATAAATTATACTTTTTTAAAAGGTTGCTTCAACTAGAAAGCATTTATAATTTTCTGAAATGTTTATTTTTCTTTGTTTTTTAGTGGACAGAAGATTGCAGAAAGTCAACTTATCCTCCTTCTGGACCAACGTGAGTGAGCCCAGATGACCAAGCCATTGTCCTGTGCATATACCATTCTTCTATAAATAATAGTAGTAAATGAAACCTAAGCGATATCTTCCACCTGGAGACAAGGTTTGGTTTCCTTATGTGTGTGTCCTATGTATATGACTAAGGCAGATATGAAGGTAATCTGATTAAAATGTCTATTTCTTGCCCATGAAACTAATAGGAAAGCAAAGAATTTCTGCGCATCACCAAACTATTCTCTCTCCTAAGGAGCAGTTTTTGCTCTAAGACAAACAGCTTGCATCACACACACTGAGCTGTGGTACTCTATGGTGTCTGGATACCAGCCCCCAGACTGCATTGGAACGTATAAAAGGAACCTGTGTATGAAAGAGTCAAGAAACAAACCTTGACTTGATAAAGCTTTCAGGCAAAAGAAGATCAAAAGCCCTAAGACGAGACTAAAGCTACATTTTATTTTAGTCTAACATTTTCAGTTCCCGTTTTCGTCTTTCCCAATCGTAGTGATGGAGCAAGCCCCAGCAGTGTGCAGTTCTAGGCGAGAGGCCCAGAGGGAACAGCACGCAGGTGGAAGGAAGGAAGGAAAGGTGTAGGAACAGCTGTCTCTGGCCTCTGGCCTTCCCTCTTTCTCCAAGTACACTCCTGGGGTGGAAGAAGCAGACTGCAGCCAAGACCTTCAGGTTTTGTATTGTTACAAGTTCCAACTGGTCCTTTTCCTAACACATGTATTCCAAGTAACCTCTGCCAGTACCCTCGGGAGACTGGAGTGTTACCTCGTGTCCGTCCCTTTAAGCATTTCTGATGCCTGTTGATTGCTTGTCTCTGTTGTGTTGTTTGTTCATGTGTGTGTTCTGTCCTTTGGATTAGATTGTAAACCACCTTAGAGCCATGTAGGCTTAGGCAGTATGGTTTATGCAGTGGTGTGGGCATAGGGAATACCAAGTTTCAAATGACAAAAGTGATAGTGTTTGTAATAAAGTAGAAAATTACACTCTGTCGGTTCCCACTGATGGAGCATCGGTAGCTGTCGGTTAAGAGGACCTGTGACTACCCAACTTACCTCTGTTCATTCCCCTTGTGTAAAGATTTAGGAGTCCAGCTTCAGGAAAGGTCTTCCTCTCCATCACTACTCTCCTGCTGTCATCTTGGCCTGATTGTGTCTCCTGCCCAGTTCACTGAACATTTAATGAGTACTTTCTGTACTAAAGGCATTTTTTCCTTACTGTCTTTTAAATGTATTTTATATATGTCTGGGACTATATTTCATTATAAACTGTAAACCTTCCCTGATTAAACATAATACAATTTGTTACTGTGTATGTGAGTGTGCATGTCCATGCTGTATGTGTTTTTTCTCTTTGCTTGCTATTTCTACTGTTTTCTCCCCGTTTCACTATCTCATTCTTCCACACTGAACTCCTCTGCCCTATGCCTAACCTTTTCTTTTCTGAACTGTGCAGCAGCAGCTCTTGACATCTGAGAGATAAGGATGACATTCCCGGACCTTTAATTAGTGATTGTCTTCACAGTCCTATGAGGTCATCTTTTCAACCAAATTCATGGGTCTTGGTGGCATGCAGCAGCCAGTGTGAGGGAGGAAAGAGGCAAGGGACACCTGTTCATCTGGCCTGACCAGTCATATCAATGCAGATGTCCAGGAACTGACAGCCACACCACCCTGCAGCCACTGGAATCCCATTAAGCATTTCTTTTGCTGCTCCTTAGCTGCTCTGCACCTGCTCTCTATTTGTGCACATGCTCACTGTGTCGCTCGGACTAGTTTACAAGCCACCTGGAAAGCCAGGACAGTTCCGATATCATTACAATTGCAGTGACTGGACTAAGCAAATGTAAAGTCTCAAATTGACATGATAGTTAAACACTGCTTATGGTAAAGTAGCAAGACCTATTGTGGAAATCTCTACTGCTCACTAGTGCTAAGAACTTTCTTTCTACATATTTCATGCTCTCATAAGGTAGACACCTTTTGTGTCTATAGGAAATAGAGGTACAGCTCCTAAATAAAAGACTATCTTAGAAAAGATATTTTTTGTGAGAAAAATATAAGATCAAATTAAGCTTTAATTATTAGAACAACTTTCTTAATCATATTAAGCAGTTCTCAAAAAATTCTGATTAGTGGAGGTTTTATTATCAGGGTTTCCTGTCTTTCTAGTCCCACAAAATTTGATCCTCCCTGATAATGATCTTCTTACCTCTCTGTTTCCTCTGTCAGTGCTTCGACCTGTCCAGTACCCAACTGAAGTAGACTCAGGAATGTATGGAAGGCACTCAGATTGCACTGGTTCTGTTAGAACCTGAGAAGGGAGGGGCTGGCTGGTTGGATTCATAGGTAAAACACCAGCCACCAATACACATCACTCCAAGAGCTTAGCACTTCATTACTGCAACTAGACATGGACATCCAAAGGCCCAGCTTGGAGGAAGTGGAGGTGTCATTCCATCAATCCATAAATGGGGCACCAGATTACTAAACTATGGGACACAGTTTTGCATGAGGAATATGATTAGTTTTAAAAAAGAAGGAGGGGGAAAAAGATTTGTCATAATGAGAAGGTCCCCCACTCACCCCAAAGGCTATACAGTCTTCATGTAGGTATCAACTTTTAAGGAACTAAGGAACTTGAAAAGAGCAACGCAATTCATTCATTGTTAGTTTTGTGTAAATCTGTATTTCCAAAATTGAGTGCATTTGTCCCTGCATCTAAACCATAACACGAACGGGTACTGGCTAACAGATTCATAAAACCTTGCACAGATACCTGGGTCCCAAGCTCGGCAACATCATCTAGAGAACCACATATCACAGTAATAAAGTATACAGAGTGTCCCAGTAAATGCCTGCCAGGAAATAACCCATCCCTGGCTATAAATATAAGGTTAGATAATCTGTTAAGAGCCAGGTAACACTGCAGCACACATCAGTATGTACCCTATACTTTTCTCAAAGCAATAAATGGCTCAAGTGATGGATAGTTTTCAATTTAGCTTTTAATCTAATACATCATTGACTGCCACACCCCTGGACTATTTTAGTTCATTTAAAAGTATGAGAGAAGTATGGCACATGCCTGTGATCCCAGCACTTGGTCAGAGCCAGAAGGATTTAAGGTTCCTGAATTCAAGGTCAACCTTGACTACATAGTAAAATGAAGACCAACTTGGGCTACAGGAGACCTTGTCTCCACCCCAGCTTTCAAAACGGGCCAGAAAATGAAGGTGCTAGAGCAGCAGATACAACTATAGGGTTTGTACACCAGGAGTATGGCCATCCATTAATAATGGGTGGACATCGCTTCGCCCCCATAGCAGAGATTGCTGAGTGTGTGGGTAGGAAGTTGAGAATGTTCATGACAGAATAGGCAGAGTGCGCAGGAGTTCTGGGAAAGATGAGTTTGCCTTGGAGAACCAGAGGCCATCATGGGAAGCTTGTATTGTTACCACTTTGGGCTCACAAGGGGACCTCACTGAAGCCATAACAAGAGAACAGTTTGACCATGGTGTTAGACTGACTGACAGAGCATTCCAGACTAGAAAACCAAGTGCTGAGTATCCTAGAGTCTAGATGGTCTAGTGTTCTGGGCCTAAACTAAATTGTTAATAGATATTTAGGAAAAACCCAAAAGTAAATATTTTCAGTCAGTAGTATTTTAAGTTCTAGCCCCTGAGCCACAGTTGACTCACATATCAGCAAGTCATATAAACCTTCCAGATCTAGTAGGTAGAACTGGTTAGTTGGTTGGTTGGTTGGTTTGGTATTTAGGGGAGGAGGGGTTGTTGGAGCCAGGGTCTCACAGGGTAGCCCAGCATCTTGAGTACTGGGATTCCTATGGCAGGCTCAGAATGGAGAATTCTATTCTGATTTCTGAGTCTATTTCAAATTGTATCTGTAAAAGAAGGCTGAAGCACTGGGTGCAAACTAATTTCTTTGCAGATTTTGCTTTGAGTAGCCAACTTCCATACTGTTGTTCTGACTGTGTGCCTAGTCCATCCTTTCAGCTCTATAACCCTCCTCCTAAAAGTCACTTCTGCATTTCAAGATGCATTTCTCATTGCAGCTACAGAGGACCAGTTCCATGGTACACCATAAATCTTGATTTACCACCCTACAAAAGATGGCATGAATTATTGGCTCACAAGGCACCAATGGTATGTTATGTGTTAACTCTCCTTGTTATGACTGAAATATAATTCTGCTTTTTAAAAACTACTTTATAAGTTGCATTTGGAAGCCCACACCCATAATCCAAACACTTGGGAAGACTGTGGCAGGCCAAGTGTTAAGAGTTTAGGGACCAGCCTGGTCTACATAATCAGTTCCAAGGCAGCCTCAGCTATAGTGAAACCCTGTCTCAAAAATACTACTACTATGGGAAATAGGAAGATGGATTGTCATTTGAGAGCACTTGAGGACACTCAGGATCCGTTCACAGCACCATAGGATAGCTCACAATCACCTGTAAGCTGATTCAATGGAGTTGTTTGGCCTTGTTTGGCCTTGTTTGGCACGAGGCATGCACATGCACATATATATATATAATACTCATACATATAAAATAAAAACAATCTTCTTTAAAATTACTACTGAAAGTTAAAGGTGTATATTTGATTCTCTTCCACTATGTATAGTACTTGGTAGAGGAAAATATGTCATTTCCCTGTAGCTTTTTGTAATTTTGGGGTGTAGAATTTGTCTCTCCTTCCCTTTATACTATCTCCCTTCATCTGAATGATTGGGAAGCAATGCTACTTTAAAGAGAAAATTGTGTTCATAAACTCATGGAAAATACTTTCAAACTGTGCTGTTTTGTTACATATTTTGAATAAGTTAGATCTACATTGTTTTTATGACAGCAATATGAATCTTAAATCTCAGTACTTTATGTATTTTTAGTGTTTTATTTATTTTTCAGTTGAGGATTTTAGTGAATTCCATAACGAATTTAGTGAATGCATTTGTGCCAAGTGGAAAACTAATGAAGATGGTGGATGAAAAGTTGGTAAGAAATATTTTCTTCAGTTAATTTTAAGGATTTATATATAAACACATGGACATAGAAAGTTAAAAAAAAATGTGCTTGGGTGGAGAAACATTGAAGCAGCAAAACCACAGGGCCTACATGGGTCTACAGCAGGTCCTCACAGCAATGGGAAAATACACAGATTTCATCAGGAGCGTGAAATTTGGAGCTCTTATAGTTTGGTATACAGTTACACCACTGAAAACCTAGTTTCTTTCCCCTGAGAGTATAGGTCAATGGTAGAGCACCATCATAAGTATGTTGGAAGCCCCAGATTTATTCCCAGCATGAGAAAGAAAAACTTAGGCCTTAAATCAACTCAAGTTACAAGTAATTAAAGAACTCATAGATTTCTCTAAATAAAGGTAGAATAACATATTCAGGCTAACTGCGTATTCTATGGAGTCTATTGGTATCTGTGACCCTTGAAACTCAATCGTGCTGAATGTTTCTTGTAGCTAGGCAGTCACCAAATCATTTCCTTCCCTGACCCCAAGTCCTGCAGGAAGGCTGCATTTCACAATGCCTATTAAATATAGGTGGTGCCAATGAGCATCAGGGACTGGCCCCAGACCTCCCCAGGTGTTCTCATCATCTTTCAGATTCTGCTGCAGGGCCAGGTCATAGAGAGGCCGGAAGGCTCTAGAGCAGATTCAGGGAACTGATGACTTCAGCAATGAATACTCTCTTAGCTGCAAGTCTGACCTCTACCCACTGCTTTCTCCTTCTGTTGTAACCAAGACAACCATGAGACATTGCCATCTCCTCCAGGACAGACCTGCCCTAGTTGAAAACCCTTGTCCTAGAGACTGGATAAGCAGAGCAGGTGTTCCTCCCTATGACCCTTGCTAATCAGCAAGCCTGCTGGGTCATGCTTATGTTCTCACCTCATTATCAAAGTTATCAAATGCATTGACAGAGTCACCCAATAAAAGTTGGTAGGAACTAAAGGGAAGTGAGTCCTCACGTGCCCAGTACCTAAACCTTCCTCTACTCTGAAGTCAATAGGGAGGCAGCAGGGCAGTTTATAATGCCATGGTCTATACTCTGTGGTGCAGGTTTTGATGTCTTGAAACCACTGCCTTTTAAGGATGCATCAGTCATGTACCTATGAAACCATAGTTTTCTGATTTGGAAGGATACTATTTACTAATAATATTTATTTCATATGATGGCTGTGAGGACTATGGCTTATCATTCTGTAAAGTGTCATGCTCAACCTTTGTCACTAAGTTGATGGTAAATTGGCTAGAACATTTCACTCCCATTGCTTTGAGTTCACAGGGAAACAAATAATATGCTTAGTGAGGTCACCTTATGCAGATGGTGAAAACAGGATATTGGAGATAGCTCAGTGCCAAGCCCGATGACCTGAGGTCCATCACCAGATCCTTCATAGTGGAAGGAGCAGAGCAGCACCTGCAAGCTGTCCTCTGACCTCCCACACGCCTTACTTATGCCATAGATGTGCACATGCCCCATTCACATACCTTATGACGCGTGTGCATATACCACATTCACAAAATAAGTGAGCAAATAAAGTAAAAAGAGGACTTTTTAACCACATTGTCTTAGCAGGAGAATATAAATTGTGCTCTCTAAATTTGTGTTTAGTTGAGGTTGAGAATACAATACAATGTCCATCACTGAATTTGCTCATGTGTTGTTCGCTCATTGAATACAGCTGTGCAGCTTAGGGCAAGCCACTAACAGTGACAGACAGCTCTGGGAACCTGTAGAATACTACATGTTTGTTGCTGAGTGCTGCCAGTTGCTAAAGAGTAAAGAAGAAAAACTTTGCTCATTACTTTGATCGAGATTAAGTCATGCAGGTACAAGGACCCCAGTCCCCTCTCTCTGGGGACTAGGCCAAAGATCAAGAGGAAAACAAACTCTAAGAATCACAGGTTTTGTAGGAGTCCAGCACCAAGCATTAAATAGAATCTTTTAGAAATGCATGATGTAAATGATTTTAAAATAACTTATGCCTAAGAGAGTTCTAGTTGGAGTACCAGATTGCAAAGCATGTGTTTAAGCTCAGTGTTCGTTGGTTTCTTTCTTTTTAGCCTGGTCTAATTGGCAGCCTTCCTGGACCCTTTGGAGAGGAAATCAGGGGAATTGCCGATGTTACTGGGATTCCTCTAGGTAAAGTTCACTTTGCAATGCTTAAAACACTTAATAAAACCTGGTGACATAATTGTGTTGAAGTCGGATGTGGATGCACTACATATAGTGAAATGCAGAAACCCTAAATGTAAACAGCTCATTGAAGGTTTCCAATGTGTCCATGCATGCACGTCCCACTCAGCAGGTGAAGGAAATTCCAGTCCTCCAAAATGCTTCATCTGCACAGACAATGTTTCCTCCACAAGTAACCATCTTCCGCCTTCACCATGTTAAAAAGCAAACTGAGCATTTTAGTTGGGGTTCTTTCTTAACCCTGCCAGTCATTCCAGGTTCTTGACTGTGTGATTGGTTTTCAGACTTTGTTTATTAATAATTGGGCCACATTGATGTGTGTGTGCATGCATTCTTGCACATGTTTCTTTAATGGATATATATACACTGATTTCTCTTGAACTGAACTTTTGAATCGCAGGATATCTAGCGATGTACTCAGCCTTGTAAATTCTTCAAGGCTATTTCCTAAAGTGAACAGAATTATTGGCAGCATAGCATATGAAAAATTAAATTTTCTCATATTGATATCACATTTTCCTGGTGAGATACTAACTTTTTTTCAGTTTGACTTTTTCTATATTCCTCGATTTTGGGGAAGGGTAAAACACTAGTCAAGTTTTCTTCATATATTTCTAATTGATAAGGCATTTACTAAAATTGTTTATCTTTCCCTCCATGTATCGTAGTGACATCTCTGACCTAAGTCAGGTGCTTCTGCCTGTGCACTTTCTTCTGTGCTGTTATCTTTGTGTGAGGCTCATGCGAGCTCAGTAACTGAAGCTTTACACTACATGTCAGTGGAGGAATTCTTCACCTTCGGTGTTCTCCTGGCCATGCTAGCCTTCAGCATTCTGGTGTGCTTTAGAATCAGCCTGCCACCTTGACAGTCAATGCTTTGAGTGAAATTAGAATATCATGAATACTGTTTAATGTCAACCTTTGCTTAAGAATTGATTTCTCAAAGGCGTTTTTTTTTTTTTTTTTAATTTTTGGGAGAAAAGATCTTATATGTCATTCATTAAATTATTATTAGGTAGTGATATTTGGGGCTATTAATTTCTATTTTCTTGGTTCCACCTTCCCCCCTTTTAAGTCACTGCTTTGTAGCCCAGCTGGCCTCAGTTTTGGGGTCCTGCTCCTGCTTGAGAGCTAATGGGATTCTGGGCATGCACGGCCTCACTCAGCTCTTCAAACGTTTGTCCTTGCAGTTTTTCAGTTTGTGTCATTTATTGGAAAAGGTTTTGCTCACTAATCTCAAACCAATCAAAACACTCAAGTCAGCATTTTCTGTAGCCATCAGCGCTTTCCACGAGAGAACTGATGGAAATTCTCTCTTGTTTCTCAACAGAAAAAGAAGAGAGAATGCTTTTGGCTACTGCTTTTGTTTGTCTTGCTGCACTAAATAATGTTTGTTTTGTAAGGGCCAGCAAGATAGATCAACAAATACAGGGACATGTTGATAAGCCTTACAACCTGAGTTCTAGATTCCTAGGATCCACATTTTTCTTCTCACCATCACAATGTGCACCATGCCAAACTTACACTCACAGTGACAAACTTATACACACAAACACATGTATGAGCACACATGAATAAATGTACATTTAAATAAACACAAAAATATTACAACTGCTGGATAGTGGTGGTGCACACCATTAGTCCCAGTTCTTGGGAGGCAGAGGAAGCAGATCTCTGAGTTTGAGCTAGCCTGGTCTACAGAATGAGTTAGTTCCAGGGCAGCCAGAGCTACACAGAGAAACCCTGTCTCAAAAATAAAACAAAACAAACAAACAACCCAACAACAAAACCAAAAGCAACAACAGCAAAGCATAGCTGAAAAACAATTTTAAAAGATAACATACTGGAAATATATACTTGTCATCTACATGAGAAGAAAGTCTTATTATATAAAGAGCTATCACAAGTCATTACCAAATATAAATAACTCTAGAGAAAAATTGATTAATAGCTCATGATAATACTGAGATTCATCAAAACATAAATAACTGAAAATAAGCTTAGGCTAAAGTAAAAATGCATGCTAGGCATAGAATGTCAGCAGACAGAAAAGCATGCTGCACACCTTCAGATTAAAAGGGGAATGGCATTTTCCTTTAATGTCATGGTTGTTAACACTGGCAAAACATTTCCCTGTTTTTCCCCCCACAGGAGAGATTATTTCATTCAACATTTTCTATGAATTATTTACCATGTGTACATCAATCATAACTGAAGATGAGAAAGGTAATCTGCAGAGCACATCATACAATATATTTTTTAGAATAAGTTAGAGCATATGCTTACTAGGCTTGCTATTTCAATTGTGTGTCTGTCGTATATCATTTTGTATATCTCGGTAAAGTCTTATAAGTGCATTGAAAATTAGCCTTATTTTAAGACTACTATAATTCTTATTAAACTTTAAGTGAGAAGTGTGGAAAATGTGGAAGAAATGTTCTGGACCAGAGAACTTCTTTTTAAAAAAGATCATTTTAAGTGTATGACTGCTGGCTTGAATGTGTTGAATGTATACCACGTGTGTGTCTGATACCGTAGGAGGCTGCAGAGGGCATCTGATCCCTCACGACTGCAGTTACAGAAACTTATAAACTGCCATGGGGGTGCTGGGAACTAAATGTGTGTCGTCACCAGGAGCAGCACGTGCTCTGCACCACTGAGCCGTCTCTGCAGCCCCACAGAGACGTTCATGTTTTCTGCATGGTCCATTTATCCCCACCTGTATAACTTAGGAGAAGTTCTCACAAGGGTCCCTTGTTACCTGTACAGAGGCAGTGTTGTGGTCACTGTTCTATTGCTGTGAAGAGACCATGACCAAGGTAGCTCTTATAAAATAAATATTTAATTGGGACTTGGTTCCACTTTCAGAGGCTTAGTCCATTATCATCATGCTTGGCAGCAGGCAGGAAAGCTTGGTGCTGGAGAAATAACTGAGAGCTTCACATACTGATCTCCAGGCAGAGAGAGAGAGGAGAGAGAGAGAGAGAGAGAGAGAGAGAGAGAGAGAGAGAGAGAG
>NW_022196905.1:182041933-182051092 GCF_008632895.1 Mastomys coucha | reverse complement strand
CTCGAACTCAGAAATCCACCTGCCTCTGCCTCCCAAGTGCTGGGATTAAAGGCATGCTCCACCACTGCTCAGCTGGTGTAAACTTTCTGAAAACTCAAAGACCATCCCCAGTGACACACTTCCTCCAACCAGGCCACACCTAATACTTCTCAAATAGTGCCACTCCCTGATGACTAAGCATCCAAATACTGGGGCCTGTGGAGGCCATTCTTATTCAAACCTCCTCAGGCAGTGACAGATGTTTTTCTGGAGACCCAGAACAAACACTGTCTCATAATTTCCCAGCCAACAAACACTGTGCATGAGAGCTTCACTTTCCTATATTTTCCTGGCTGGACACCAAGACACATGGCACAAGGTGACTTGCCCTTCATTCACCCTATTGACTTAAACACCTAATACTTGACATGTCCATCTATAAGTCAATCAAGGAACTGGGTAAGTCATGAGGTTATGTCCTGGTAGAATTGCTTTGTAGTCGCCCAAGGAATAACCATTGATTTGTTCCACATCTGATCTGATCTGAGTCCTCTAACCCAAAGCTATTAGGTACTGTGATATCTAACGTGTGATAGTAATACCAGTTTGAACTTGTTAATTTTCTGGCTGCCAGGCTTCTTAATTATTATACATTTCTTAGTAAAACAGCTGTGAATGTAAATATTCACATCTGCCTGTGTCCATCTGTATTAGGAGTCTATTGTATTTTGTCTTAACTATGGATGCATGTCTCTGTTGCTTTTTTTTCAATAGGCCACTTGTTACATGGGAGAAACATGGATTTTGGAATATTTCTTGGGTAAGTAAGCAACTTGACATACTTTCACTACATAAGAATTGTAGAGCGTAGTATTACCTTGATGAAAAGCAAGCGCGCCTCCTGTGCAGAAGGTGACCTTGAGTGAAGATGACGGGTTCCGTAGCATTAGGGAGGCAGGCACACAGAGGACTTGTCTCAGTCACTCTGGAGGTGTATCTCAGAAGTTGCACCTAGGGAACAGAGGTTCAGGCCAGGCATGAAGGGCACAGATGCTTATTTTCATCTACTGCTTTAAAGAAGTCTGTCACCTCGACCTTTATGAAAAAAATGATGACCTTTTAATTAGAGATCTTCTTTTGAATGTAGGTCTCTCTATTTATGTGACCAGAGTTAATCAGCTTTTCTGAGCATCAAGTTTTAGCCCCTGGAAAAAGGAAGGGACCACCCTGTTTTGGATGAAGAAAGGTTTATTCTGGCTTACAGTTCGTAGGTTTCAGTCCCTGGTCAACTGGCTCTTCTATTTCTTTCTTTTTTTTTTTAAAGATTTATTTATTTATTATATGTAAATACACTGTAGCTGTCTTCAGACACAACAGAAGAGGACGTCCGATCTCATTACAGATGGTTGTGAGCCATCATGTGGTTGCTGGGATTTGAACTCAGGACCTCCGGAAGAGCAGTCAGTGCTCTTACCCGCTGAGCCATCTCTCCAGCCCGGCTCTTCTATTTCTAAGGCTAATAAGGCCTCCGAGCATCGTGTTGGTTGGAGCAGGTATCAGAGGAGGCTGTTCACCTCATCAAGAGAGGAATGCAGTAAAGACAGTGTAGCCTCCAAGGGTATACATCCAGAACCCTGCTTCCTTCATACAGGACCCAGCTCCTAAGTTGGCATTATCTCCCAATGATCTCAGTTTATTAACCCACCAGTGGATTAATCTAATTGCTTCCTCAAGCCTTACCTCTGAACATCAGTGCACTGAGGACTGGGCCTATAAAATTGCAAATCCAACCATTGCACACTCAGAAGGATCTTGTTAAGATTGATCCTAAGTGACCAGGTAGAAAAAGTACCTATAAACCAGACATAGTATCTCAGGCCTGCAACTCCTGCCCTTAGAAGGTTGAAGCAGGAGGATTACAAGTTTGAAGCCATCTTAGATTCCATACCAAGACTCAGTGACAAACATGTAGCAATGTGGACTCTTACCTTCATCTTTGTCTTTAATGTCAGCAACACTTGTCTTTTTTAGGTGGAATATAAATAATAACACTTGGGTTGTCACAGAAGGATTAAAGCCCTTAACAGTGAATTTGGACTTCCAAAGAAACAATAAGACTGTTTTCAAGGCTACAAGTTTTGCTGGATATGTGGGCATGTTGACAGGATTCAAACCAGTAAGAAATATGTTATGTAATTTTATAAACAGTTTTGTGTCCTGGTTGTACTGTCTGGGAGTCTAAGAAAGTGACATAAAAAGAATATGAAGGTAGGGACAATGGCACACTTCTTCAGTGCTAACACTTTAGAGGCAGATGTGAGTTCAAGGCCAGTCTGGTCTACATAGTGATGTCCAGACCAGCCAGCGCTACACTGAGACCTGTCTCAGCAGACGAAGAGTTTGAAGCCCTACTTTATTTCCTTGTCCTTAGCACTTTTGTAAATATGAGACTTCATGCAGAAAGAGGAAAGGACCTTGTGTCTGTCATTTGAAGATAAAGAACATAGGACTGGCTCTCAAGCTCTCAAAGTCAAAGTGGGGCTCAGGCTCGGGTCTCTCGTTCACATGCACAAGTCACAATCAGGTCATGACTTTTTGCTCTTCATTTCTTTAAATGTGTGGCCATTAATTTCCTAAGTCCTATCACATTCCCCAGTAGACAGTTCAGGTCATTGTATGCATCTGTCCTGGTTAAAGAGATGGGGGCCTTTCAGAGCACGTTGACATTTCTGACTGTACTGTTTTGTCTTTTTCTCAGGGACTGTTTAGTCTTACACTAAATGAACGTTTCAGTATAAGTGGTGGATATCTGGGTGAGTGGAATGCATGGAAATGCAATGGGAATCTCAGTCTTTGGAAGGGAGGGCAGTGATCCAACCTCCTCAGCCCTTCCTCTCTTCCAGGTATCCTAGAATGGATGTTCGGAAGGAAAAATGCCCAATGGGTAGGGTTTATCACTAGATCAGTTCTGGAAAACAGTACAAGGTGAAGTGATTTGTTGCCTTATTATCAAATATCTGTTATAATTTACTAAAATATAAAAATATTTGCCAAGCCCCAAATTCACATCCATTGAGGAACTGTTGTGCATTTCTTAGGTGAGTCTTTGATATTTACATGGAATTATTCCCTGTTTTCTGTGTGTTCTCTTGCCAAAGCAATGAATTGAATTATTTAGAAGGATTAGAGATATCAACACTAGGAAAGATATCCAAAAAATTTATTTCAAAAAAATTATACCATGTACATAGGAAATGCTATTCAGTAAAATTTATATAGATGGTAATACATTGTTTCTTGTCATGGAAAAAATAATATATATAGTACATAATAACCTAGAAGTTTCAGTCTATTGATATGCTGAATAATATCAAATTGTCTTGAGCACATATTAAGTCCACATGACTTGGACTAAATGAGCATCGATCTTAGTTTTTCACATTTTCCAGGGAATAGAAGTTGGTTGTCTTCCTTGATTATCCACTCCATTTCTTAATAGTCCTTATTTTCAATGTTACTGCTCCCTGTGTTTCAAAAACTGTTCTTCACTCTTGTGGTGTTTTATGTGTATACTTTTGTTGTTTTCTTGAAGCAAGACTTAATTTATTCTGACCTGGGCTCAAACTGATGATATAGCCAATGATGACCTTGAACTCTGATTTGGCCTCTATTTTCCGAGTGCTAGGATTAACAGACACTCCACCATAGCCTAGTTTATGAGAGAGCACAGAGTGTTGTGCATGCTAGGCAAGTATTCTGCCAACTGAGCTACTGCCTCAGCCCCTCTCCAACACTGTAATTATATTTCCCTTTCCTTTGTTGTTGAATAAAATGTGTGGGTAGAAAAGCTAGAGCATGACTCTTGAGATCTTCTTCAGATTAGGGGTCCTCTTAAACTTCCCACGCACTGACTGTTGGTCCTCCTAGAATCACTGTTCACTACTCATCTTTAAACTGCTCCTCGTTTCTCGGCAGCCGCTTCTGAGGCCTTCCCATGAAGCTCCCTTTTATCTAAAAATGCTTTCTTTGTCTCTAGGTACAGAAGTATGTAAAATATGTATAATATCAGAGATTTACAATAATATAAATCAAATAGTTACTGTAAATAAGTGTACTTTAAAACAATTCTTTGGTATACATAGTATTTTACCATTCATTAAAGACAAAAGCGGATGTGCATACTAATGACATGGATATACCTTTTATTTTATAAGAATTAAATCCTGACTGAATATTTGTTACCATAGGATATAGAGCATTGTCACTTCTCAGAGTTGATTGTCAGTGTTCAGAATGCCAGTTTGGAAGTTCTATAGTAATCTCTAGTCAAATATCATTTCACATTATTTTTTATTAAACTCTTCAACTCAAATAGTAAGTTTTAAAACTAAAGGCTGGAGCGATGGCTCAGTGGTTAAGAGAACTTGTTCTTGTAGAGGTCCCAGCTTTGGTTCCCACTACCCATATGGCAGGTTAGAGCCACCTGCAACTCCAGTTCCCTGGGCCTTAGGCCTTCTTCCATGGCTGCTACGCACATGTGCACATACACACATGCAAGCACACACACATACACGTGATAATATTTTTTAAATCTCTAATGAAATTCAACCCAAGCATAAACTAGTTTTATACTTCCAATTGAGGAATCACAGTAGAAAATTATTCAAAGGGTCTGTTTTCATAATGAAGCCATGGTTTCCATATGAGCAGGAAGCCTGGGAGGTGTAGTAATTCTCAACAGCACTTTTATTCCAGCTGCTGTCCTGAGTGTGAGTTGAGGTGTTGGCCAGAGCAGACCTAATTGCACTTTCAGAACCAGGGCTGCAGGGAAGTTGCACATGCAACTCATGAGAGCACCTCAGAAATGCTTCAGATTTAGTTCACATTGATGTGATTCAGAACTAATTTTTGGTCACTGAACATTCAGAAAACTTTTAACTGTTGCTCTGTGTGTATGTGTGTCCCTGTCAACCCACATTCAGCTAAATAACTCCATTAAAGGACCTCTGATACCTGCTTCCCTTAGTTTCTACAACTAAAACACAGCACTCCATCAAATAAAAATGCTTACTTTTAAAAATGTTTCTATATAGTTATGAAGAAGCCAAGAACACACTGACTAAGACCAAGATAATGGCCCCAGCATATTTTATCCTGGGAGGAAACCAGTCTGGACAGGGCTGTGTGATTACACGGGAGAGAAAAGAGTCTTTGGATGTCTATGAGTAAGTACCTTTGATAAAGTAAAATAAGTAAAAACAAGAACCCAGGCCAATGTGAAGCCTAAGAGGGAATCTCTCTTTATATCCAGACTTGATCCTAAGCATGGCAGATGGTATGTGGTACAAACCAATTATGACAGGTGGAAAAGCACCTTGTTTCTTGATGACCGCAGAACACCGGCAAAGAAGTGTCTAAATCACACGACACAGAAGGTACATTTGCATTGTCATATAATTAAAGACTATCTTAGTTCTGGTGCTTTTATTTGACTTTGAGGAATTTGCAAACCTATTTCTATCTCTTGACACACCATGTGGAGCTTTTGCTATCCAACTTAAGAAGTGAATTTCTGCTGTAATTTTTCTTCCTTACACTCTCAGGCACTATTCTTTAAAGTTAAATAAATTTCAAAGCCAGAGGAGAGAAAAAAAATGATACATTAGAACTGTCTCCTTTGTTTCCAGCAGTGACTCTAAGGTTTTGGAAGACTGAAAAGTGGTTTCATTTTTAATGACCCATTTGTATGCGTAAATGCTACTGAAGGTCTGTATTTAACCCACTGAACACAACTGTTTTTTTATTTTAGAATCTCTCGTTTGCTACCATCTATGATGTCCTATCAACAAAACCTGTCCTCAACAAGGTATGTCCTCAACACATAAACACATATACAGCTTTCAGAAACAGAATTTGTATCTATGTTTTGTCTTTCTTACTTTAGATCATTTTAAGCATATTAGTTATATCCAATTCAGGTTTATTATTTGTTTGTTCATTGACTTATGTTTTGAGACAGAGTCTCTGTATCCCAAAGTCAAAGTCAAGCCTTGAGCTCACTTTGTAGCCCAGGCTGGCCTCAGATGTGTAGTCCTTTGCAGACAGGTACCATCCTAATCAGCTTTAAGGTCGTTTTTTTGGTTTTTTTTTTTTGTTTTTTTTTTTTTAAAAAAAAAAAAAAAAACAAACAATTTTGAGTGCCAGAAACTACCACCTTGGGAATGCAGTTAGGACGCTGCTCACTTGGCAGTGCTGTCAGTGTTGTTTCAGCTTTGCTTATGTGGCATAGGATTAAGTCTAGTTTTAACTTCAGAAATTACACACTGTATTGTCGTTAACTAACATCTAAAGCTTGACGAGACAGTGAGGTTGTCAGGTAGAGCCAGCCCTAGGTCTTACCAGGGTGGGGCGACTCCATAACTTTCTTCTGTCCTTTTACCTTTCCCTGAACTATAACCAAGAAACCTAAGCAGCACACTTGCTTATCTTCATTCTTTGTACAAAGGTCATTTCTGGAACATTTGCCCATGACTAGCCCATTTTCTTTGTTCTTGCCTGGGTCATCCTAAAATAAACAGGCTGCTTTGTCTCTGCCTTCTAGAACAAAGTCCTCTCCCCTTAAGCATTCACAACTAACCAGGGACTGCCTCCTTAATTTACCTCAGTCAACCTACCATTTCTGCTTTGCACAGTATTCCCATGTGGCATCATGGTGGGGTGCATTGTCTGGTCTGCATGAGCAGGGGGTGATGGTGTGTACTTTGTACTGTGTGCTTACAGGTTTGTTTGGTTTTTTTTTACTGTAATAGAAATGGGTTGAGGATAAGCAAAGCCACAGCCAAGCTGTTCTGCTGCACAGGATATCCTTGGGCTTTGCATAACTGCTAGCTACACATTGGAGAGAGTTACATGAACCTTAAAAGTGTTCACTGATTACTATTAAATATATATAAATATATAAATATTATATATACATATATATAAATATGTAACATATATTTAATATAAATATATAAATATATAAGTATGTAACATATATTTAATATAAATATATAAATATATAAATATATATTAAATATCACTATAAAACATTATTTGGGGGGCACAAATGCTAATATGTACAAAAAATCTTAGACTTGAAAATATCTTTAAAACGAACATAACTTTTTTTTTTCCAGCTGACTGTATTCACAACCTTGATCGATGTTACCAAACATCAATTTGAAAGTCACCTTCGAGATTGCCCAGACCCTTGTATAGGCTGGTGAGCACACATCAGCCAGCCTGTAGGACATACTGAGACCTGAAGATGTGTTCTGCGGCGTGCCTGGTCTCCTTCCATAGGCTAAGGCTAAGCCTCTTGTCTTTAGTCAGGACTGTCCTCATCATGTTTCCGTTGTTTACAAACTGTTTTTGTTGTTTGTTTGTTCTGATCATCATTATCACTTCGACTCACGGGTAAACTCTTTAAGGGACGCCGTGTAGAAATTGTCAGTTCATTTCACTTTGACACTGCAGAAGGGGTAACTGTGACCTCTCTGGAACCCATCAAGGTTCTCTGATGGTGTTTGATTCAGTGCCCTGTGTGATTAATGTAAAACTCACCTTTCCTTTTTTAATCTACATATTTATGTTTTTCTGTACACCAGTAGTTTCTTTTTTTTCTGGTTCTCAGAATCAACATGTCATTCACCTTTGCTGTTAGTGACAGCAGTGCAACGTCACTGTGCTTAGCTGGAGTTCCTCAGATGGTCAATGATACTTACTTTAATGGGCAATCAACAGACCTCTGACTCTGGAGGATTATAAAATAACTATTATACAAACAGTATTTTTTTAAAAAAAAGAGTGTTCTTTTTTTTCCTAATTATCCTGCCTGCCAGTAACCCCAGGAAGTTTCTAGCTTCAAATCTTAAGTTCAAGATCTTAGCACAAACTTACTATTTTAAATTCTTATATGTATAATCAATGTAATGTTTTTTTCCTTCTAATCATATTTTTTTAGATTTTCATACAATATAGTATTAATATTTTTCAGAAATCAATGTATTTATGAAAACTGCAAACAAAACTTGTTCATCTTTCTAACCTTCACAATTGACAGTGAAATGTATTTTGTGGCACACTGTCTTCGGTGTGGTGATGCTCAATAAACAGTCTCTGTCAGCCATGTCAGCAGTGCATGCCGACTGGGTGTGTGCCTGTATCGGCTTGAGGGTGGGGGGGTTATTATCAAGAGATACAAGCTGAACATAATATCTAGATTAAACAACAAGGGTTATGCAAGTAGGTTACTAAACATATGACTTAAATGGTCTGCCACATTCTGCCATGACTAATACTTACCTCTTAACCCAGTAGTGTCGACCCAGTTTGCAGGTATGCAAAAGCAGCTTTTCTCTGGAGACTACACGGGTGCTTCTGCAGGGCCAGCATCACCAAGATTGTTTTAGGGAAGGAATCGGAATTCACAAGAGGTTTTGTATTAAGGTGATACGAAGGTGGGCAAGGTGGTACATGACTAAAATCTGAATTTGAAAGGTGTCAGTAGAAGACTCAGAAGTTCAAGGCCAGCCTGGGATACATGGGATAGTCTTCAAAAACCAAAATAATAAAAATAGAATAAGATTCAATTAAAAAAATTTTTTGACCCTCTCATAAGAATGAAATGAGGTAGAACTGATCCATTTGATATGCAGTAGGCCTTGATGGCATCTGACACTCTGATTGCTACAGACTGCTTACTTAGCAGTACGTCAATGACTTGGACTGACTGGCATTGCTTGTAGGCAGTGTTCGTAGTCTAAGCTTATTCATACAGGTGCTTTGATACAACTCCTTACATACAACTACACACAGACTAAAAAGTGATGACCAGAAAGATATTAGCCAAAATGTTGATAGTCATTTCCCCTGGTTAATGGTCAGGGATATTAAGACTCAGATTGGATCCAAAACATAAAAAAATAAGTTACCTGCTTAATATTTTGGTTTTGTTTTGAAACCTTTGCTGGCCTAAAACTGTGATCCTCCTGCCTCAATGTCCAGAGTGCTGATACTCAGGAATGAGCCATCAAACTGGGTTTAGGAATATGATTTGAAACAGAGTCCCACACTTAACCAAGTACTTATCAGGCCCTAGGGGGGAGAGAGAGAGAGAGAGAGAGAGAGAGAGAGAGA
>NW_022196905.1:182033290-182041923 GCF_008632895.1 Mastomys coucha | reverse complement strand
GAGAGAGAGGTGGGATGGATAGATGGATAGAGGCTGGAGGGTTGGCTTAGTTACTAAGAGCACCTACTGCTCCTGCAGAGGACCCAGGATTATGACCCAGTACCTAAACAGTGGCTTACAACTGTCTGTAACTCCAATTTTAAGGGATCAACATCTTCTGGCTTTCACCAGTACCAGGCACTCATGTAGCACACATACATACATATATGCAGAGGAAAATACATACAAATAGTATTTCCCTGAAAATAAAATAGAGCTCTAGGATAGCTCATCTTGGTAACAAGCAACACACACCCAGATCTGTGTATCAGGCTTTGTAACAGAAATGATGCTACATGCAACAGCTTGTTTTCTGAACAAACCCGTTATGCTTGAAGGCCTACTTGACAGGGAGAAAAGTAAGGTTGAGTTGCTCAGTTACATTAACAGGAGGGATCCAACTCTTTGAGCTTTTATCTTGGCAGTATTTCACAACTCCAAGTAGCACAACAAGCAGGCCTTCCGTGGGAGGCTTCTGCTTGAGCTCCTGTGGCCCAAGCCACCAGGCTGTGAATGCCATTACTTCGGCTTTGTCATCTGCTGGCTCTTTACAAAACACTTTGGCTTCTATAGGGATCAGAGACCTTTCGAGATTAGAAACTGTTGATAATGTGTTATCTTAAGAGGGCACATGACTTTTGCCTCTACAAACTCAGATGTGCTTAGTTTTGGGGATTCTGAAGTCAAGAATGTTAAGTCTTTCTGTGACTGATGCAGCACTACATTAAAACACCAAGTTCATGTTCCCTAAGTCATTGAATTGCAAAGCCTAGGCACTTGTTACTGTAGTAACAGAATATGAGTCCTTGTTAGTGTAAATTTATTTACATTCACTATCTTAGGCTTAGGGATGTAGGATGTGACAAGCAAATCCTAGAGTACCTAATACTGTGAGGTGTGGCTGACCCTCAGCCATCAACACAGCATGTCAGCCTTTGGGGATGTCCTCCCTCTTGGATTGGGAAAACAAGGTTTCCTAGCCAGGGTAAGAGTCAGAGCTACCTGACTAGTAGCTCTTCACATATTTCTGGTAGTTTCCTCAGCTTGAAATGCCATAGTTAAGGTACAGATCATGTGGAGTACAGCATCCACTTGGCCTACACATTGCCTCCTTAGGAGATTTGGAAAGCAAGCAGAGTAGAGCAAACAGCTTATGCTTCTTGGTCTAACCAGAGGTCCTAAACTCTGACCAGGCTGGGTGGCAGGCCAGATGTGGTTAGCTTGCAGTGTCTTGTAACCTCATGCTTCACCTATGCTACAGATGCTCTTTGAGATACTGATCACTGAGGCCTTTGGAGCTGCTGGGCTAGGATTCAGGCATGTAAGCCCTTGGGACAGCTGTCTCCTCAGAGGCTTCTCTGAAGGTGGGTCATAGTGAATGATGTACATTTCTATAGAAACCATCAAGTAACCTGATGTAAATCACTTGCCCTGTTAGGTTTTTATGTAGTGGAAATCTACATAAACATATCTAGCTTTCGGCTCTACCTCCTCTTTTCCTGAGGACCTCAAGCTGTCTTAATGGTTGTAGTTCTGATAGCGGTTGCTTCCCTAGAAAGGCTGAGCAAGACCAACAAGCAGGTAGACCTGACTTTCTACAAGTGTCACCACTAAGTGACAAGAATCCTATGGAGCATTTAGAAGAGTTTAGGTTCCAGGTACCATGGAGCTGTGCATACAACACTTTGAGAATCGAATGGGAGGTGCAAAGGCATCACATCCTGGGAGATTTGGCCCAGACCACAATTAGAACCTTTGCAGCTGACATGGAAGCATACAATTTGGTGGCTCAGACGGTTCCAAAAATACATCTGCAATAGGGCATAACTGTCAGTAGTTGACAATTTAAGTGTTTTTATTTACCAGTGAAAGAAAAGCCATTGATTTTCAAATTATTTTTAGCTTCTGAAAAATTCTTGAATGATTATAAAACATTGCCTTATATTTTATCACAGAGGTTAGAAGTGTAACTCAATGGTAAAGCATTTGCTTAATATGTGTGAGGCCTACCTAGGGTTCAACCTCTTCCATCACAAGATAAAGGTATTTTTAAAGCAAATTACTACCCAATATCAATAGATGGTCGAGTGACTTAGGGCCTGATAACTTTAGTTCAATCTGTGGTACCTATGTGGTAGAGGAAGAGAGCAATTCCATGAAGTTGTCCTCTGACTTCATGGTGTACACACACATGATAAATATAATTTTAATTATCACCGGGTTATGCTTATAAATTTATTCATAGTGCCTACAAAATTAATGTCAGGCTTGATAGCACGTCTATAATCCTAGTATTTGGGAAAGTCGGGGTTCAAGGGCATTCTCACCTACATTGCTAGTTTGAGGCCAGCCTGAGCTATGCTGAGACCTAGTCTTAAAAACAAAAGAAACTGAAGATGTAAGACGTGGTCAAGAATTTTAAGTTGTAATTTCAGACGTAAAGTATGCTAATAGACTGTACCCTTTGAATAGTGGATTTTCCTTCACACTTCTCATATTCATTTCATAATTTAAAGGAAATATAATGAATTTTTTCTATGTCCCCTCCAGTTTACGTCAGCATGTATTATGTACGGTCGTATACTATTTCACATGTGGTGGCCAGAGGACAACTTCATGGAGCTGGCTCTCAGCTTCTCCTCCACCATATGGATTTTGCGGATAGAACTCAGGTCATTAGACTTGGTAGCAAGTCCCCTTACCCACTGAGTAAGGGTACCCACTGTCAGCCCACAAACAGTGTATTTTCCTATGTTTTACATAGCATACAAACAGGAAAATGTTAGGATTCTGACTGTTTCACCAGCGGGCTGACTAGTGACTTAATAACTGTCTCGTGGTTTCATATTTGCCATTGTAAAATAAATGTTAAAAAAAAAAAATCTTGTCAAGTATTTAAAGTGGTGCTACACAATGAGCCTTTAATTCCAGAACTCAGGAGGCAGAGGCTACCGGATCTCTGGGTTTGAGGCCAGCCTGGTCTACAGACCTAGTTCCAGGGCATCCAGGGCTACACAGAGAAACACTGTCTTGAAAAACTTTAAATAAATAAAATACAAGAAGAAACTCAAAAAAAAAAAAAGGATTTATATTCTAAAAGAAGAAAAAGTCCCCAACCTTTTAGTACTAGCACCCCTTTTATTGCAGTGGCCTTAAGCTTTTGGTCTTCTGGTCTATACATATTGGGAATCACATTAGTTGATTATTTACTAGTGTCAAGTCTACTTCAGATAGATGGGATAAATTCAATAAAATTCATTTTGCTAAAAGAGTAAACCTGGATTATTATTTCTGTTCTTCATGTTGTTCTTTCTTAGGTGGCCATGATATCCAGACAGCAAACTGACCTATTTGAAAAACATTTCCCCTTTTCATTCAACTTGAATTACCTTTATTAATGTCTGATTCATACTCTTTCCCTCCTCTTCCTTCTCCTCTCCTTTTGCAGAGCTGATGATGATCACGGGACTTTGCTCATGGTAGGAACTCTACTCCTGAGACACATGCCCAACCCCTTCCATTCTCTTTAGCAGGCAAGCCTACTCACTGCCTTTTCAGTCACTGTTACCAGTCATGATCACAGTGGTAAAGCCAATGCTCAGTACTCAACCCTCTACCTGCTATTTCCCCTAAATGGCTACTTTGAAAAATGTAAGTCAATGTTCTGAAATCATGAAGGGCACAGCACGTAGGCTAATACTGGTAAACTCCACTCACTCTTTCTAGTGACTTTTTTCCATCGTTACCTATCTTAAACCCTATTTTAGATTTTACTTTTAGATGTGTGTGTATACCAGAGTTTGTGTGTCCCAGGATGCACACAAGTACACACAGAGACCAGAAGAGAGCATCAGATCTCCTGGAGCTGGAACGAGAGCTGCATGTTGTAAGCTGTTCAGTGTGGGTGCTGGGAACGTAGCCCCATCCTATTCAAGATCAGCAAGCGCTCCTAACTGCTGCATTACTCCCATTTAAAAAATAATTTCCACAGTATATGTAGTACTAAGAGATGGAAATCCTCTACCCAGACATCATACAGTTTCACTTTTATCAGCCTGCTTCTTCACTAATTTCATAGGATTCCCCCCCCCCGCAAAAAAAAAAAACCCTCCATACTTGGCCTACAAACATGGACTTTAGAGAGCCTGACAGATGTCCTATATAATCCTTGCTGCAAAACCATAGAATGTTACTAGGAAGTTGATGCAAAATACGTATTACAGTCTTTGTCCTATACCACCATTTAAAGAACCTAGAAACTAACAATCTGTTAATGTCAAGTAGACAGAGAACTAAAAATATAACCACTGGGTTGTGATTATATATATGGCTCTGGGGGGGGTCAAGCTGCTTCCTGCCAAGACTGGAGACCTGACCTGAGTTCAGTCCCTGGGACCCACATGATGGAAGTAGAGAACAGACTCCTGCAAATTGTCCTCTGACCTCCTCAATGTCCACCATAGTATACATTCATCCCTCTACAAAATTAACAATTTAATGTATATACATATATATTACATTAAATATAGCAATTTAATGTACATGTTTGTTTTAAAACAAGCAAATATTTTGGTTTACTATTTTGATAATACTACAAACTAGTTCCTGAGCCCCCATTTGACCAGTACACTCTACAGTGTACTCAACCCAGTTCTTCAGTAACAGGAAAACACTGAGATAAGAGTCTCCTGACCTTAGGATCACAGCTGTTAAAGTCAGAGGTAGAGAGGTAGAATAGAGTCCCAGTGGCTCTGGAGAGCTTCTGAAAGATTGTTTTAATTGCTAGAAGTTAGTAATTAGCAGTCCGTGTAGGCGAGTTTACAATAACACCCCTCTTCTAGAGCAAATCTGAAAACGTGTGCTCTCTCTTATGTTCACTTTCCTGCATCATACTTAACATTTATATTCTCTTATTTTCAAACCACAGAATATAGATTCAATCTCAAAATCCCTTTTATGTATATATCAAAGGTATTTATTTTAAAAAAGCAATGCAACTAAGAAATAATGAAGTGTGTGCTCTTCACAAGAAAAATACTCTCCATTCACACCATCGATAGGTTTATTGTTATTCTTCATGTTCTAAATTTTTAACATTAAAAAACATTAAGTTACAATTTTGGAATAAATCCTCAACTACTGTGAACATGTCAATTTAAATAAAAATGCAATTCAGAGTTTCTGTAGGATATACATTTATTAACAGTGAAAAAGCATTTACCCAAAGTGAATGTTACAAAATACAGAGTGCCTCCACAGTCTGGGTAGTTTGTTATGGTAGCATTATCTCTAACTACAGAGACTTGTATCTTATTTATTGGGATTGTTTTTCTACCACTAACCAAAGTCTTAACTTACAAATTAATACAAACAGAAATACTTTAACTTCCTTCCAAGCAATACTTACTAGAAAAAAATATGTCGCACCCACTGCCTGTTCTCAATCTCTGGGTATTTTAAAACAAAACTATCCACTAAAATATGAAAACAACAAACTAGATACACATAGCAGGTAGAACATAAGTCAAATAAACCAGTCTGATAAAGCTCATAGGTGCTATGGTAATAGCTAACATCAAATACAGCCTCTCCACAGTATGCATGCAAAGAGAGAAAGCAGGAAAGGGACAGAGAACGTGCTGCAGTATGTAAGGCCTGGCTTGAGGATTAAAATGAAGTTTCTTGTTTTGAACCTAGAAAATATACAACTTGTTTATACATATAATGTATATTACTGGTCTAATGTCCCTGAAGTCTGTCCAACTGAGTAAATTCTGGATTAAAGTTTTGCAAATAAATTTGAATGAAGTTTGAGAAATATGGACCTAATTTAAATTAAGTAACAATACAATAAAAGCCCTCAGAGAAAAATCATCATTTGTTCCTTACTGATTGGACATTTATATTAAGCTATCAAGTAAGTGAGAATCTCACTATTTATTTATTTTGGTTTCGAGACATGGTTTCTTTATGTAACATCAGCTGTCCTAGAATTCAAACCGTAGACAAGGCTAGCCTCAAACTCCGAGACCAACCAGCTTCTGCCTCTGGAGTGCTGGGATTAAAGGTGTGTGTCACTGCTGCCCAGCTGTAGTGAGAATTTTAAAGGAATACCAAATAAGTTGTTATATAGAGTATTATAGGCAAATACTTGGAATGAACAATTAGTCCTTCACACTATTACTTTTTCAAGTAAAAATCTCTAAGACTGACATATTATTCACGGTTAACTGGCTCTGCGATATTACAGGAGGTGGTAAGTATAAACAGAATCAGAAGGCAAAGCACTTTTTAAAAGTTAGTTTACTTAGTGAGGAACAACTCACGGAGACTTTCTTAACACTTGAACTTGCTTCTCTCTCAAAACACAAAAACAATTATTAGGCTTTGGTTTTAAATTATTATCTCAAAAGGCATGTTTGTCCTTAGGCATTAAAAATCTTAATGTTCTACATAAATTTAGTTCTATTATTTATCCTAACTTGAAAGAGTGTTTTAAATTAATTAGAATGCTATTTGTCTGTACAGAAATACATATAAAGCTTTTTAATTTTTAGAATGAGGCAACATTTTCAATTCTGAAAAATATTAATCTAATAGACAATTTTGTTAAGTTCTAGTTACTAACAGTGTCTAAACTTTGTATACAGTCTGTGTTATTAACATGTTCTAAGACCACTCAGATTCCTGGTTCCCTTTCTAATTTGCTTTATTCTTACATAGGAGCAGGAGCTACAAGAACATCAGACCCAACAGTAGCAGCACTGACATTATTTGGAAGACTGGTCTAAGGCAGAGCTTTAGAAGAAATAAGAATTTCTCAAATTCTTGACCACTGCTGTTCCTGAATAGTGGTGTTACATAAAACAGCAATTTGCTGCAGAGAATTCAACAAAATTCCCCAAAAGCATACTTTACAGATAAGTTCAAACTTTATTTAAAGCTACATTTTAAAGGTAACACACCATATGTCACAATGAGGGGTTGGGGGTCAAGATCATAAGAAAAAAAAAAAAGCAAAAGGAAAATCCCACAGTGTGTCAAGGTTTGAATCTGTCCAGGATTCAGATTCCAATGTTTAAACTGCCATGGGCAGAAATTAGCACACCCAGCAAAAATGTAGTGTCAAACTAATTTACATTTTATACAGATCAAAACAAATGTTTATTTAGTGTCTTTTTAATATGCTGACTATGTAAGAGAGTTAGATGAGTCTCTGAAGACATTTCATATACTCTGGGCTCCCACTGTTTCTGAAAAGAATAATAATGATCAATGTTTTATAAATTAGTGAATTAAAATACTACTTACTAAACTTTACTTTTAAAACTCTTTTTCATAAAAGTTCTTACATTACATTCAAGATCACAATAAAATAATGTGAATTCTGTTCAAATTTCCTGACAAAACACAGAGTGAGGATTTGTTTTTCATGATGGGAGTCCAACCAAATATTTTCTAAAAATACTCCATTAAAAGAAAAAGAAAGTAACTATAAAAATGATTAAGTGCAAAGTAAAGAAAAGAGGCTGGAAAAAAACAGAAGCCATACCAATAATCTCCTTGAAAGACTTAAGTACATGAGGCTGTACCAAGATGGAGCTGCCCCTTAGCCACTAGGACAGGCTGTCACTGTATTCAAACAGACAGAACTAAGCTAAATATTCTGATCACTAACCATTTCCAGAAAAACAAGGGGAAAAAAATCTTATGGTTTGTAACTATTGATAGAGAATAACAAAAAGAAAATCCTTTGATTTTGATATGAGGAATATTCTAAGCATATATACATATATGTGTGTGAGTATGCATGTATATATATTTGGGAAACAAGGTGTAATTATTACAATTATAAAAACAATGTGTTTATCTGAATAAAATTCATAATGTAAAAATAGGAGTTTTTACTTTCTACATCAAAGGTTAAAGGATATTTAAAACAATAAAGACAAAACCTCAAAAATAATGTGAACAATGACAGGAGGGAAAATGGATCTCAATACACACTTTTTACAAGGGAGATAAAGCATATTACAAGAATTTTAAGCATTAAAAAAACATAAAGCTTTAGTGTTAATACTGCATCGAGGACTTTATTAAACTAAAGATTTTAAAAGTAAAAAATATAATCTTACATAATTTGAAAATAATCAAGCGCCTGAGTTAACTGACAAACATCTCCTTTTCCAATGGTAGGCTTAGATTTTCTAAGTAACAGGATATTTTCAAAAGCAAACTAAACTGGTAGGATCATAATTTTTCAATACAAAATTAAAATTTGTATTTTTTACCAGGTTCTTTCAGTATCTGAGAATTTCCAGCTAATTCTTCAGTCTGCATTTCACATATTTCACCAGTTAAATGGTTTTTCTGTTCTTCTTCTATCATTTTCTTCCTCAGCTCTTCCTTTAGAACAAAAATTAAGAATATAATCTTTCATCTCAATATTTGTTATAAAGGCAAGCTTAGTTAAAGAGCCCAATACCTCTGAATAGACTGTCAGTTTGAGTGGCAAATCCTCAACTTTCACAAAGTCTTCTTCATCGGACTTTTGACTTATGTTACCAGATTCTGCTTCCTGAGGTAAGTTAGAG
>NW_022196905.1:181961792-182033280 GCF_008632895.1 Mastomys coucha | reverse complement strand
AAAAAAAAAAAACAACACCTTCTACTTTTATATCAAAATCTAAATCACTCATCCCAAGAAATAAAGTGGATTCACAAAACAGGGTATATGTGTGCTATGAAAATACTGTTGGGCTTTTTTTCTTCATTGAAAAACCAGTTTACGGGGCTGGAGAGATGGCTCAGCAGTTAAGAGCACTGACTGCTCTTCCAAAGGTCCTGAGTTTGAATCTCAGCAACCACAACCACCCATAATGAGATCTGATGCCCTCTTCTGCTATGTCTGAAGACAGCTACAATGTAATTATTTACAACAATAAATAAATCTTTAAAAAAAAAAAGTAAAAACCAGTTTACAAAGGCTAAATGAATAATAAATAGTAGTTACAACATTGGAAGTTAAATAACTAACCAACAATTATTTCTTTCCTTCTTCCTATTATTTTTTTTTTTTTGGTAGTAATAAGGATTGTACCAAGGGTCTTATATATGCTAGAAAAAGGTCTTTCAATAACCCATACAATTTATGTTCGTGGAATGTATCAGAATTATATTCAGAATATAATATTTATAATCTTTTTAACTTACTATATTTGTTAAGGTTCATATACAAATATTAGTTGTGAATTTAGTAATTCACGTCTCAATTTTTTTCTTCAACATGAATTCTCTTCTCTACCTAATTTTTCCGTGCAATGTTTTTTTTTTTTTCTTTTTTTTCTTTTTTGGTTTTTTGAGACAGGGTTTCTCTGTGTAGCCCTGGCTGTCCTGGAATGCACTCTGTAAACCAGGCTGGCCTCAAACTCAGAAACCTGCTTGCCTCTGTCTCCCAAGTGCTGAGATTAAAGGCATGCACCACCACTGCCCGGCTTATCACTTGCAATTTTTAGAGGTCTTAAATCATCAGCAACCCATGACTGTCTCAGGATGTCAGATCCCCTGGGACTGGAGTTACAGACAGTTGTGGGCTACAATGTGGGTTCTGGGAATTGAACCTGGATCATTTGGAAGAGCAGCCAGGGCTCTTAATCACTGAGCCATCTACCCAGGTCCCAGATATTTCTTACACAGTCATTAATTTTCAGAGAACATAGCACTAATCATTTTACTGTTTTGTGAAAAAAATTTCAGCATGGATCTCTGTCTAAAAATTCAAACTCAAAAAACCTTGTAATCTAGTTTTGAGGTATTATCAATAGAAAATCTCCTATGAGAATTTTATATTCATCAAATGATAGTAAGAATAAATCAAGCTGGGTGTAAGAGGAACACATGACTTTAATCCCAGCACTCAGGAGGAAAAGGCAAGCAGAGTTCTGAGTTGGAGGCCAGTTTGTTCTATATAGCAAGCTCCAGGCTAGTATGAATACACAGCGACCACATCAAAGACAAACAAACAAGAATAAATTTGGTAGGGGCCCATGAGATGGCTCAGCTGGCACCTGCTGCTAAGCCTGAGTCTAAGCCTAGAACCACACTGTGGGTGAGAGAACAAACTCCTGCAGGCCTCTGACCTTCACACATGATAGGGCACTTGCATGCACATGTACACTCTACTAATTAAATAAGATATTTTTAAAAGGGGCTGGAGAAATGACTCAGTGGTTAACTTCACTGGCTACTCTTCTAAAGGACTGAGATTCAATCCTAAACATGGTGGCTCACAACTATCGGCAACTCCTATTCCAGGGGAATCCAATGCCTACTTTTGACTTCTATGGGCTCTTGAACACACACTGTGAACATACATATACTCAAGACACATACACATTAAATAAATAAATACTGCAAAAATGTTTTAAAGATTAAATCGAGCAATTTTCAGAGCTTTGAAACTTAAGTATATACAGCATGAAAATAAGGCTGTTTGAAAGTTTAAACTGATGTTTTTGAAACATTCCCTTTCTGACCAATCTATAAGCCATAACTATGAAAAAAAACTTTAAGAACAAAATTGATTTGAATTTTTAAAAAAGAACTGAAGGCACAGAGGCAGGAGGAACACCTAAAGTTCCAGGCTAGTCTGTCTACCTATCAAGTTCCAGACTGGCCCAATCCACAAAACAAACTCAAGAAACCAAACCAAAGAACAAAAAGAAGAGAGAGATACACTGTACCCACCTGGGTTAAGACATTATGCTACACACTTTTCATTTATGCTAGGAAATTTTATATTAAAAATATACGACACACACATCTTCAAACTAACCTGTTTGCTATAAAATTTAAATGAAATCAAGGTTCAGAGTAAAAACTAAAGTATTTCTATAAGTGAAATTCCTTAGTACACTGTTATGCAATTTGCTATATAAAAATAATGACTGTCAAACAGGTTTCTGTCATACCCCAAATTTAAACCTTTAGGTATATCAGAGAATTTTAAAATGCTCTAAATAGCTAAGAAGTTAAAAAAAAGAAAAAAGAAAAAAAGATAGTGTAAGAGATTAACTGATTTAAAATGTGTTATTAGCATTTCAGATATAAACATGAACTCTCTTAAAAGTTGTCACCCCAACCTAATTCTTTGATTTTTAAAACTATAAAATCTTTCAGATTTTGAAGTGGCTATTTAATTATTATCCCTTTATTATCAAAGTAAGTTTTAAAGAATAAATGTTCTGACAGGTTCTAAACCTAAGCACAAGCTAGAGATTGATTTATATATTCAATGTGCTACTATTGAAAATGAAATATACAGACATGCAAAAGTATGTGGAAATGTAAACATTACATACATAGTCGTTCACTAACACTGGAGATTCAGTGTCAGGACTTCCAGGCAGAGAGCTCTCGGGAGTGTCCTGAGCAGATTTAGCTTCTTTGACTCTAGGCACTAAGGTTTCACTTGCAGTCAAGGATAATGGCATAGGGTCAGGCTGTTTACATGAATCAGTAGCAGTAAATGAGTCCTTATGAGTAGCACTATTTAAATGTTGCTCATTTTCCAAGATATTGAGATAACAAGGTTTCACAGGAGAGCTGTCTTGATCATCTGGCATTAAAAGAAAGTCTCAGCATTAGACGAATGAAGCATTTGTTCCATTTTACTCTGTAACACTAAGGACCAAATATTTGAATGAAAGTAATCATGGCATGTAAGATTCAAAAGAAAAGATCCCTATCCTTTTCTTACTCATGGTTCCCAAGTTAATCGAACAGATTTAGCTAGGAACATTTTAATTTAGAATTTTCAAGGCCAACTGTTTTACGACTAAAGCCCTACAATGAATATTATTTTAAGACAAATTGAAACGAAACACACCCCTCCCATTTGTATCTAAAAAGTAAAACTCTGGATAAATTTTTGTCAAATATCTATAAAGAAGGCTAGGGGTACCGAGGAGATGGCTTATCAGTTAAAAGCACTTGCTGCTTTCATAAAGGACTGGAGTTCAGGTTCCAGCACCACATCAAGCAGTTCACAACTGTTCTAGATCATCTAGTGCCCAGTGCTCTCTTCTGGCCTCTGAGGGCACTACATGCATGTGATACATGTACATATACTTAGGTACATATGCATTAAAAAACTGAATACACGGGGGCTGGAGAGATGGCTTAGAGAGTAAGAGCATTGACTGCTCTTCCAGAAGTCCAGAGTTCAATTCCCAGCACAACATGGTGGCTCACAACTATCTATAATGAGATCTGATGCCCTCTTCTGGTGTGTCTGAAGACAGCTACAGTGTATTCATATACATAAAATAAATAAAATCTTTAAAAAAATGAATATAGAAACATAAAAATAATTGTACTGGGCAAGGGTCCAATGTCTTTAACCTTACAATGCAGAAAACAGAAACAGGCAGATCTTTCAAGTTGGAGGATAGTCTGATTTATATAGAGACCCTCTCTCAAAATAAATACACAAACAAATACATAAATGAAAAATGTCTTACTTTTACTAGTAGGTTCTTGGTCTGATGGTACATTTGTACTTTCTGGTGTTTTTTCAAGATCATGTTGTAGAACCTAAAAGAGAAATATGTTTTAAAAGGCCTTAAAATATGTTTCCTATAGAAAAAATAATACTGTGCGGTTTGTATTCAACCCCAGGGCTATAAAACAAGAAATGTAACAGTGCTTCAAGGAGGGTTTAGTTAACAATTAAAAGATGGGTAACTAAAACCATTTGCTACTTAAATAAACACAAAATAACTTAAATGACTAGACTAAAGAAGATCCTACAAGTTTTTATCACTTTTCTCCAGATCTCTCAAAATTAAATGATATATTTGTAACCTTTAAGTGAATCACACAGAAGTGAGAATGAAGAGGAAGATGTACAAAATCAAGGGCTTATATCAGAGGGAGAAACAATCTGAGATTCATCCCACAGGAAGTAACCATACTAGGGAGGACCATGATGGTAGGGTAGTGGCTGATGATCACAAGGAGTGATGCTGGTGGGAGTAGTCTTTTAAGGAAGGACTGATTTCTAGTTTTTCATGGAAGATGACATTTTAGAGACCTGAATTAGCTTCACATTAAAGGTAGGAGTAGAGGGAGGTAGAATTTACAAAAAAAAAAAAAAAATGCATAGATAAGGGCATGGTAAAAAACAAAAACAAAAACAACAACAAAAAAATCACAAGTCGGGCAGTGGTGGCACATGCCTTTAATCCCAGCGCTTGGGAGGCAGAAGCAGGCAGATTTCTGAGTTCGAGGCCAGCCTGGTTTACAGAGTGAGTTCCAGGACAGCCAGGACTACACAGAGAAACTCTGTCTTGAAACTCCCTGGCCCCCCACCCCCAAAAAAAAAATCACACTGAAAATAAGGGTTTAGTGTAATGATATATAATGACACCTACTTTATCCATTTAACTTAAGAACATCAGCAACAAAACTTCGATGACCCAAGGTGGAGAAAGGAGAACCTTTTTTGAAGAAACCATTGCAAGGAAAGTACCAACAAAGACCAACAGCTCGGACTTCCTATCAGAAAGTAAGCTGTCTACAAAAAATGCTTTATAGAGAAACTCCAAGGAAACTAAGCCATTTATTTCAAAATATGTATATGAGCATGTGTATCTCACACACAGAGTATATCTCTATAAATCTCAAACACTCAAGGTACAACAGACAGAAGAAACTGTATCAGGTATGGCCTCTTGGGCTGAAGTAAAGGCAAGAGAAGAAATGATTTACACTTGTTACATACTACTGTAATTCACGAGTAAGAGGAAAATATGAACAGATATCCTACAGTTATCCTATAGTTTTACAACCTGTTACAAAGAAGATGAAGTGTCTTAAAGATTATTAGATATAAAATAAAACCAGTGCTTCAGATTTTTTTTTTTTTTTTTGCTTTTGAGACATGGTCTCCTTTTGTAGCTCTGACTGGCCTTGAACTCATGAGAGATCTGCACACTTTTGATTCCAGAGTGCTGGGATTAAAGACAAATGCCACATGGCTGGCATGTTTCAAATCTTAATATACATACTAATTTTTTAATAAATATTTTTTATTCCTGAAAATAACAATGGAAAAAAGTATACACTTTAACAGCTTTCAGAAAGCTCTTGTTTTCATTAGCTGAAATAGAACTGGTTTGTAACAAAATACCTGACTGTCCTGCTCATTTTCTTCTGTAGTTTCAATGTTAGCCTGAAGTGAAGTCTGGACATCCACAGGACTCTCTTCAAAGTCTTCCATTTCTTCATCCTCATTCTCATCTTCTCCACTTCCATAATTAGTTAAAGCCTGACTTTCAGCTTTAGAGAGATCTAAATTGATTACATACAAATTTTAGTTAGCTCACAACTTAATCTTCAGGACTGGGGACAGGGTGTAGATAAGAATCTTGGGGCTGGTGAGATGGCTCAGCAGGTAAGAGCACCGACTGCTCTTCTGAAGGTCCTGAGTTCAAGTCCCAGCAACCACATGGTGGCTCACAACCACCAATAATGAAATCTGATGCCCTCTTCTGATGTATCTGAAGACAGCTACAGTGTACTCATTTATAATAATAATAAATAAATCTTTAAAAAAAAAAAAGTCTCATTGTGTTGTTGTTACTAACTCCTAGACTAAAATTACCCTATACCTCAGTCTCCTACTGCAGTGCATCAGCACATGTACCTACTCAGTCTATCGCATGGCAGAGTACCACAGGCACTTTATACACTGTATCTTAAGTACTCAAATCAGAACACACTAGAAGCTGTGGTGCTCAGGGGCAAGGTAATTTAATCAGGTCACACAGATCATTCAGTCAAAATGGTACTTGGATGCAAATCCAGAGTTTGACACAATACTCACTGTACCCCCACAAATTTTAAGTGAACTATAGAAAGTGTATGTATAAATGTTTCAAAGCCTTTAAACTTACTAATAGACACTGGACACCGTTCACTTTCTTCATCTTCCTCTTGATCAGAAACATCAGATCTTACATTTTTGGGACCTTTAGCATCATATACCTCTGAAGTCTGAGTCTGCTTAACAGTTTCAGTCTCATCCTTGTCCTGTAAACAATGTAGATAATTAACTCCTTAGAGTACTTAAAAAGGTATCCATGGTAGAGCTTTCATTGCAACAGTAGTCGCTGTGAACCAATTACCTTTGATATTCTACTTTGTTTTAAAAGAAAAAAACATGGTTTTCCAGAAGAAAAGAGAGATTTAACTACATACTTTAATTGTAAAAAAGATAAAAGCTGTTAAAATTTTGTTTTGTTCTAAAAGCATTACTGATAGATATTAATTAGCACATACTTTGTCTTCATCATCAATCTCTCCAGCAGGTAAGCCATGATCTCCTTCAAGTATCCTTTTGGCCTAATAGCAAATCAATTAAGAAGAATTTAGCAAGAACACTTTTGTAATTCCAGTTTTTCTAAATCTCAATAAATAAATCATGTAACTTTTCTCATCACTGTTCTGGATGTAATTATCCATATCTTAACAACTAAAGATTTTAGCTTATCATCCCTTTAAAAAAATTATTTCTCAAGAATGTGATTTAATTCTATTTACTTAAAATGTTTTTAAATGTCAACAAATTCAGATAAATTGAAATCATGTAATTTTTCTCATCATAATGCAATAAAAGTTAAAATAAGAAAAAAATTATTTCGCAATTTTACACATATAAATGACATACTTTATCATACCCCCTCATTATCCTTTCTTAATGTTTGTCTTCCTTTAAAAAAAAATGTGTACTGTGTGTGTCTGTGGAAAGGAGAAGATAATATCACATACTACTCTTCGTATTCTACCTTGAGAGGGTCTCAGTTTGTTTGTTTGCTGCTATATACCTAGACAGGTTGGCTGTCAAGCTTCCAGGGATTCTCCTATCCTATTGTAGAAGTACTGAAGTTACAAGCATGTTTTACATGGGATTCTAGAGATTTGAGCACGGGTTCTCATGCTTAATCTAAGTCTTTTCTTTGATAATTCCTTTCTTTCTTAATCTAAGTCATCTCCCTGGTCCAGCTTAACACGTCTTTCTTTTAAAGATTTTTTTATTTATGTGTATGAAGGGTTTGTTGGTTTTTTTAAGATAGGGACACTCTATGTAGCCCTGCCTATTATAGAACTTACTTTGTAAATCAGGCTGGCCTTGAACTCACAGAAATCCTTATACCTCTTTCTCAAGTGCTGAGATTAATGGCATGCATCACTATACTCAACTGTATGAAAGTTTTGTTTACATATATGTATGTGTACCACATTCCTGGCTGGTGCCCAAAGAGGCCAGAAAAGGATTTAAGATTCTCTAGAACTGGACTTATAGGTAATTATGAGCCATGTGTATGTCGAGAACTGAACTCAGGTCTTATACAAAAGCAATAAGGATTCTTAACTTCTAAGCCACTGCTCTAGGTTGTAGAGTGAGAATATCTTTTTTTTTTTTTTTTTTTGGTTTTTCGAGACAGGGTTTCTCTGAGTAGCCCTGGCTATCCTGGAACTCACTCTGTAGACCAGGCTAGCCTTGAACTCAGAAATTCGCCTGCCTCTGCCTCCCACGTGCTGGGATTAAAGGTGTGCGCCACCACCGACTGGAGAGTGAGAATATCTTATGTATTGTATGTATATATCACCTGTCAATTAAAAAAAAACAACAACAACATATCACCTGTAAGAAAGAGTAGAATAGAAAGTGGGACATCTGGGAAGCAGAGAGAATTCTGAGAGACAGCCAGGCAAGGCAGTTCACCCGGGAAGATATGACAAGACTGACTCATGATACCTGAGTATAGGTTACCAGCCACATAGCAGAATGTAGATTAAAATAAATAGGTTATCTTAAGTTATGATTCTAGCGAGAGAAGAGCCTAGCAATATGGCCAATGTATTTGTAAGGGTTGAGTCTGAGTCTTATTTCTGGGAGCATTAGCTAGGAGGAAGAACCAGGCTTAACTTCAACTAGCTCCCTTATAATTTCTAATCTGGAAAATTCAATTTATAACTAGTCTACCCAATTCCATTACTACTCTGACAGTCCCCACTTAATATGTTATCTAGAAGATTATTTTAAACTTTACATGAAATAATGGTATCCTACTTTAGACTTTTCCACAATCTTTAGACCATATAAAGATATCTCAAACACCAACCGTAACTTGGATCTAAAGACTAAGTAAACTATCCCTATGACCTCACTTCCTACATTCATACCACATCACTTTCTTTGGCATTAGCTTTGTTTACCAGGCAAATCCTCTATGCCCACTCCATCACCAGATCACAATACCACTCTCCTTAGTGTACTTTTGCCATTATGGCCCTACTTTGTTCAACTGCTCAATCCTGTCTTAGAATCACTACACCGAGTTTTCTTCATGAAGAACTCCTGTCTTTGAGGTCAGCTCCTATTTCAGGACCTGGGAAGACCTTCATGAGATTGCCTACTCAAAAGAGCCTAAAAGACCTGTTTCTAGCAACTTACTATGGTATTGTGCTGGTTTATCTTCCTGAAGTACTTGACAATGTTTAAAATGAATCTATATCTAGAGTAAAAACAGAAACAATGTGGCAAAGATGGCCTAACTCTATTTTAAGATTCTTAGAAGGATTTCTCTCTCTCTTTCTCGTCTGGGTCTTGGCCTGCTTCCCTTTTTTATGGTCAGAGGGTAAGGAAAAGGGTGCCTACTATAAGAACGCCTCCTAATAAGCTTTACATTACAGAACTAACTGATCTAGTTTTGGATGCAGAAAAACTAGAGAACTGGAACAGGGGCTAACCCAAAGGCTGCTGCCTGTAAATGGGATATGTTCTTCTAGCTGGCCTTGTGTGCCTCAGTGGGAGAGGATGCACTAGCCCCGCAGAGACTTGATGTGCCAAGGTTGGGGGACACTCCACCCTCTCAGAGAAGGGGAGAGGGATCATGGAGACTGGGGGCAGTGAGCAGGATGTAAAGTGATTTAAAAAAAAAACCTAAAACTCTATCTAATGGACACATATTCTTGGAAGCTTTATGGCATTTGTCAGCAGCTATGATAGGAGAGCTGGCCAGGAATAAGATCCAGTTCTCCCCTCTTTGGAGCTCTTAATTAGCAATATTAAAGTGAACTGGGCATCTCACAATTCACAGTAAGCACCAATTCCTGTCTTTTATTTACCCTTTTTGAATCCTAAGTTTGGTATGTAGACCACATACTGATATACAATTTGAATAATTGGTTTCCCTAAAAATAACTACAATAACAATAAAAAGAACTACATTCTTACCACACTTTTGTAATTCTTGTTAAGGTTAAATGAAATTTTATTTATTAATAATGACCAAGACCTATATTTATAAGTTAATAATAGCTATTCTTACAGGCAAAGTGAAACTTACCTCTTTTGCATAAGACTGTCTCACCCCAGCTGCTTCAATTTTTCTCTTGCATCTCTGCTTGACAGCTATACTATTATTATCCAAGTCTTGCATGAGCTTAAAGAAAGCCAATTCATTAAACAACACTTCAGAGATCTCCACAAGAAGATCTTCTCCACAGTCTTTCAGTTTTCTGCCTGCAAATTTTGCTAGTGAATCCTGTTTAAAGGGAAAACAAATAATTGTAAGATCATAGTAAACTTCAACTATATATAAAACAATACAGGTAACTTTAAAGGTTAAAATAATTGCCTAGAGAAAACCAGTATGTCTAATACTTTCTCTCTATATAGATATATTTAGTTACTAGTTTGTGATTTTAATATAATTATATTTCTCCCTTCCTTTTCCTCCTTCCAAACATACATTTCCTTGCTCTCTTTCACTTTTTTTTCATTATTATTATATACTGTACTGCGTGGTGGTATGTGTCATCAGAGAGGAAGGAACCTCAGTTGAGAAAATGCCCCCATGAGATCCAGCTGTAAGGCATTTTTTAAATAAGTGAAAAACAGGGGAGGGCCCAGCCCATTGTGGATGGTACCATCCTTGGGCTGGTGGTCCTGGGTTCTACAAGAAAGCAGACTGAGCAAGCCATATGAATAAAGCCAGTAAGCAGGGGCTAGAGAGATGGCTCAGTGGTTAAGAGCATTCGCTACTCTTCCAGAGGTCCTGAGTTCAATCCCCAGCAACCACACGGTGGCTCACAACCATCTGGGATCCGATGCCCTCTTCTGGTGTGTCTGAAGACAGTGAGAGTGTATTCACATACAAATAAGTAAATCTTTAAAAACAACAACTAAAAAAAAAAACAAAACAAAAAAAAAAAAAAAACAAAAAACCAAAAAACAAAAAACAAAACCAGTAAGCAGCACCGTTCCATGGCTTCTGTATCAGTTCCTTCCCCCAGGATCCTGCCTTGTTTGAGTTCCTGTACTGACTTCCTTCAATTCCTTCCTATCACAGTTGTTGACAAATGCCATGAAAGTATAAGCCAAATAAACCGTTCCCCCACAACTTGCTTTTTGGTCATGGTGTTTCACTGCAGCAACAGAAACTCTAAATAAGACATATATATAAATGTATATGTATGTGCAGATTCTACATAAAGTTTAATTTAAATTAGCTTTTGCTCTTAACAGATTTGACCCTGTGGTAAAAATCAGGAAAGAAACAAAAGTAGTCAAGTTTTCTTAGAAGAGTTGAACAAATCTTGATTAAAAATGAGTTATGAATAATTTCTTTTAACTATATTCTAAAATAATTATTTCTCAGAATAAGCTAGCTAAATTTATAAAGAATCCACCACCTATAAGTTATCTTAAGTATTTTTAATATTTCAGGTATTTCTTTAAGAATACCTCATTTATAATCTTTCTATTTCATGTTAATAAATCCTGTTCTACAAGTACAAGATCATTAATAAATTCTATACCTTATATATTATGTATTAACATTCTAAACCAAAGTCAGAACAACTTTGAGATTATTGATTTTGTACTTTAGTCTTAATACTAACAAAATGGAAGATTAAAATGAAGAAAATTAGTACCTCCCTCAGATTTTAATTTAGCTAACAGGCAAAGTGATAGTGCTACACTTAACCAGTTTAAGGGGTAGCTTGTGGGGCTGACTGGGCCCAGGATCATAGTGCTGAAATGGTTCTAGAAGGGATGCTTCTGCTCAGTGTTCTGTAGGACCTGTGGGTTATGACTAATGACTGTCCTTATAAAAAGCTGGGTTTTTTCCCCTGACCATCCGCTTCCCTAAAGACTCCCTTTCAAGCCCCCAAAGTTGTAAAACAGAGTTCTTGGACTGACTAAAAATGGCACCCGAGAGACCTCAAAGCAGCCTAAGAGACCATGGAGACTAAAAGATATGGGCATGAGAATGCAACCGCACCAGACAAAAAACATGGCATTACTGAGTAGGGAGGGCAGTCAGCCCCCAGCATGGACCTCGGAGCCCGTGCTGCTCATGCTGGGAAGAAGGGAGCACAAGACACATTACTGTGAGCACAACTGCCAGGCCTGGGAAGCCTCAGGCACTGACAGCAGGGAGCCATGTGGCAGCTTGGAGCTAGCCAGATCCTGCTCCCAGAAGCTCTTCGTAGCCACAAGAGCACCCTGACTCAGGATATGTGAGATGAGTATCAGTGATGGTCCAGTATTTATGGTGTGTCAAAAATCAGAAACCTTGAACCAGATCAACAACTAGCTGCAATGACTATTTGCATAAAAAGCTGTGAGCATGTTGCTTCTGAGTAGGGTTACACCCTAGAACTTGAGCAGGCTCAGCCTCTGAATGTGCTGCCAGGGCAAAAGGTCCATGGTCCGTGCGCCTGCCCAGACTGTCTTGAGGCCTGTGGTCTATGCTGCTGCCAGAGGCATATAGAAAACATGTTGGTGTTTGTGGTCTGTGATGCCACCTGAAACCATGTTGATGCCTGGGGTGGGGAAGACATGGTAATGTCTGTAGTCCATGCGACCACGGGAGGTTATGCTGGTTTCTGATACTGCCTGAGATGATGTTGATGTTCTTGGTCCATTTTACTGCCAGAGGATAAATGGATGTCCACAGCCTGGGCTGTCTCCTGAAGCCATGTTGATGTCTGTGGCCCTGCTGTGGTCAGGGGCTATGTTGATGGCCATGGCCCATGATACCTCTGAAGGCTATGTGGATGTCTGTGGCCTGTGTTGCCCCTGAAGACCATGATAGTGTCCATAGTCTGTATTGCTTTTGAAGACCGGGTTGAGGTTGCCATGTTGCCGCCACAGACTGTGTGGATGTCTGTGGTTCATGCTGTCCTAGAAACCATGTGGACATCTATGATCCAAGCTGCTGCTCACTGGAAGGAGGCTTCTTTTGCAGTGGTATCGATGACTGAAGACGCGCAGTTGAAAATCAAAGATATAGAAGACTTCTGTGACAATTTCTGTTTCCTCATCCCTCAGTGCTGCATGCACACACACACTCACACAAACACACACACACACAAACAAAAAGAAACAGTCTAAACAAGAAGACATTGAAGAGAACTCTTAAAATTTTTCACAAAGTGTACCTCTACACTTTGGTGGCTTCTGGTGGAGTGAGATGGGAAAAGACTCAATTTTCTGTAAGGAACTGGCCACTGGCAGTTTAACCATGGTCCAGTGAATATATGAGCAACATAAACTGAACTTGATGGGTTTTTCTTTTTCTGTCTTTTTTTTTTTTTTAAATTCATCTCTATTTGGGGGAGGGGCTCATAAAGGTACAGACCTGGGAGGGCTGAAAAGTGAATGTGATTTTGGTGCATTATGAGAAATTCTGAAATAATCAATAAAAATATTATGTTGGATAAAAATCAGTTTAACCTCTGAAACAGGAAGCAAAACAAAATTTCTTAGAGAACTTTACATTAAGAGAAAAATATGTTCCTTAATCTAGAGTAAAAATATCCATCACTAAATATTTTCTCAATGTGAAAATATTTAGGTCATCATAATGGAAAAAGATAAACATCACATAGGTCTAGCAGCATGCCTGGCCTCTAACTAGTATATCCCTTCCTCATTTTTTTATCTCTTTCCCATCTTATCAGGTAAACAAAACAAGGCATCTACAGATACTGTTAAATGTCTTCCAGGAAACAAAAGTCTTCTCTAGTTGAGAACCATGGCTTCAATATAATTGAAAGCTGCAGTTTATCTAAACACAGGATTAGGGCAGTTGTTAGTACAGAGACAATTCCACTGGCCTGCTCTCAGGGACCTAGTAGCTTCTTATGCCATGCATGCTGCCAGGTGTGCCAGGTATGTCAGGTGTATGCAGTGGGCAGATAAAAGGACCCTTTTGCCACCCTACTGGTCTGTTTCTGGTGTTCCCTCTGTTCTTCGTGTGTGGTCCCTTCTCTCTTTTTCCCTGGTCCTCCTCTCCCCTCCCTCAATAAACCTTTTACATCAGATCTGTTGCATGGCTATTATTTCTCAGGTGTACACTTTGGCTCTAGCCCGCCAAAGATAACCTGTCACTGCATTATATTATAAACAATAGTGATTATTAGAGGCTGGGCAGTGTAAGAGGGAAAGAAATTAGGGAAGTCAGAAAATAGGTATAAAACAAAAGGCTCATTGTGAGTCATAGTGGCTTGACCATAGTCCACAGTAACAGGTAACTCTCGCCTACTTTATAAATACCTAAAAGAGAAGAGCTTAAAGGTCCCTAAAAAAAGTGATGAGAGCAAAAATGCCAGTTATCCAAATTTTATTAAGACGTATAGTTTAAAAAATTACTGTCATGCTCTAAGAAATTTCTCTAATTAAAGAGGCTGGTTTCTACTTTCTAAAATTTCTCATATTATTTAAAATTAAACCAGAGCAGGCTATCTAAGCATTTTATTCTTCAACTATTCTTATTGGTAGAATACCAAACCAGTAAACTTAAACATTTTTAGTCATGTGTATGTATACCTATCTATATGAGTATGCCAAGTGTGTAAAGATGCCTTAAAAAAAAATATCAGAACAGAGTGCTTAATACCCAAGCCCTGGAGCTGGAGTCACCTGACATGGGTGCTGAGAACCAAACCCAGGTCCTCTGAAGAGCAGCAAGTGCTCTTAACAGCTAAGCCATCCCTCCAGCCCCTTTTAACCAATAATATTTTATAGAAGTTGGGATAGTCCCTGGAGATGGCCGTATTAAACGAAAATACAGAAAGTCCTCTTAAAATTGTTACTAAATAAAGAGATAATATTAAAATGCTATCCAAACTGAGTATCAGGATGGATTATTGAATCAGTTCTATAATATCAGAAAATGATAAGAATCCTAACCAAATGGAATATAGGTAACTCATACAAAAATAAACTCTTACCTGTAATATACTTCCTAGCTGTTTATGGAAGAACTTCACGAACTCTTTGCTCTCATCATTCTGTTGAGTAAGGGTCAAAACCATACGTCTTACTGAAGTGAGAAGCTGAGAAGAACATACTTCATCCATGTGCTCCTAAGAAAAATCCTAGTAGGTTAGGATATAAACTTATCTACTATTTAAAAAACATTAATCTACACAATTTGAAATTCATTTCTCTCACATAGTTTCTGACTTTGGTGATAAAGATTTAAAAGATTCATTTGTAAGCACAGCCAATCTCTATAGTATATACAATAAAAGGTTTGGCAATTTTAATCCCTACACCAGAAAATGACCGATAAAACAAATTTCCTGTTCCCATACTCTCCATCACTTCCCTTCTGTAGTAAGAAGAATTATGTATGCTGACTATCTTCCTCCTTGTAGTTCAGTTAACCTCAATTACTCTTAAAATCCTACCTACCTTCTACCAATTTCCTATTATACCTGTGGTGTGGTTTGAGTAAGAATGGCCCCCAGCAAGTCATATAGTTCAATGCTTAGTCACCAGGGAGTGAAACTCTGAAAGGATTAACAGTTTAGGAAGCATGGCCTTGTTGGAGAAGAGTGTTACTAGGGATGGGGCTTTGAGATTTCAAAAGCCCATGCCAGGCCCAATATCTCTCTGACTATGGATCAGAGCCTTCAAACCACTCCAGCATTATGCCTGCAATGTCTTCTATGCTTAGAATCATATATGCCGTGATAATGTTGATGATGGGCTATCCTCCTGAAACTCTAAACATGCCCTCAATTAAATGTTTTATCTTGTAAGAGTTGTTGTGGTGGGGCTGGAGAGATGGCTCAGTGGTTAAGAGCACTGATTGCTCTTCTGAAGGTCCTGAGTTCAAATCCCAGCAACCACATGGTGGCTCACAACCACCCGTAATGAGATCTGATGCCCTCTTCCAGGGCTGTCTGAAGACAGCTACAGTGTACTTAGATATAATAATAAAAAAAAAAAAAAAAAGAGTTGTTGTGGTATGGTGTCCTAGTAATTCCACCAGCAACACCTACACCTAAACCAACAACTAAAAATGTCTCCAGATATTAGGAAATATCCATGTCTTTTTCAAATGCTACTTAAGGCAAGCCTCTTCTTAACTGTACCATAAAAACCAAGTGTGGTTGCATGCCTGTGATTCTAGTACTCTGAGGGTAAGATCAGAGGATTATTGTAAGTTCTAGGCCAAGCTGCAATATCCACCAAAATCTGTCTCAAAAGACAAAAATTATATATATATAGTTTGTGAATTATGAAATAAACCTGAGCCTGGTTGGCTTCTCAAGGTCAGTCTAGAACAGACCTGAAACAATCTCAAGGTTCTCATTCCTTTTTGGCTATTTAATTCACTTAAGCAAGCCCTGTCACCCTTCCTCCAGGTCAAATTTCCCTTCCTCACTAACAATGAGGTAGTCAAACTAGATGATACCAAGGGTATGTGTGGGGCCTGAGTGTATGGATGTGTACCACATTTGTTGCCAATGTCTGAGGTCAGAAAATGGCATCACATACCCTGGTACTGACCTTGTAGACACTTGGAAAACAACATGTGGGTTCTCTTAGCCACTGACCTATCTCTAAACACAGGTGAACCTGTGTTTATTAATAAAGCATACTATTAGACGTACACATGCATATTAAGCCCCAAAACAGCAGTATTTGATGTAAATATCCTCCTCTTACCAAAGACAGATCGTCGAGTTAAATGACATTTAGACCAAGTCTCTCTAACAGAGACCTCTCCTGATGCTTTGGCTGGGCCTTTGTTTTAACTTTACTGGTCTTTTGATTACACACTCTGTTTTCCCATTTTGTATGATTTATCCCCCAACCCTTTTCTTTCTCTCAAAAGAAGGCATAGAGTTGGATGGATGGGGAGGTAGGGAGAATCTAGAAGATGAGGGAGGGGGAATAATGAATATATTATATGAAAACACTATTTTTTTAAAAAGAAAATGACATGAAAAAAATTAAAACAAGCCTGACTGCAACACACTATTTTTATTTTTCTATATATGGATGCAATGCAAACTATGTTTTCACTTCCAATTTTTAAATTGCTTAGATGGTTGCAATTTTAACATTCTTATTTTAGATAAAAACATGGGGTGCAATTTCAGATATAAATTCATTTCTTCATCTGACCTAGAACTCATTCTGTATACCAGGTTAGCCTCAAACTCAAGAGATCTGCCTGTCGAGGCCTCCTGAAACCTATAATTAACAACCACACTCAGCCATATTCCACTTTGCCATTTTTAATTTGCCCTGCTAATTTTAATGACACTATTTATAAGTCTCATATGGTCATTATTAGAAATCATATATGCTGCTTTATTTTGTATTGTTTACCTTCAAAAAAGGAATGACTTCTTTCATAATTGCTTTAATTTGACGGTCCAGTTGCTGAGTATCAATTCTAGGACAGGGGATGGCAGAAACGTCACTTATAGGTTGTGGTGAACTGTGATTCTCAATAATGGCAGTTTCTATTTTTTAAGAAAAATGATATGTCAATAAAAGCCAATGGCACTATGTACATAGATATATACACATTTAAATAGACTTTCTAGATTATAATAATTTTGTTAAAATAATATAAAGGAAAAACCAAGTAGTTTTAGCAGTCCTTACAATTAAAAGAAAGCAATAACAAAACTGCTAGTGTTAAAAGGGGCTTAACTTTTTTAAACACAGAGTGGCCAGTATATAGTTCAAACTGGTCCTGATTTTGCGATGTAGTCAAAACTAGGTTTAAAATCTTAACACTCCTGCTTTATCCTTCTGAGTTCTGGGATTATAGCTATGCCTAGCTAACTTCAGAGTTTTTACTTGCAACTCTGATTATTACTTTTGATCACACTAAAAATATACCTTCTGAATTATTGACTGTGGTAGTGGCGGCAGCACCATCTTCATCGTCAATAACCCTGCAAGTGCATCTCATATGTGAGTTACTTTCTGTCTCGGTCTTCATGCGTTCATATTCTCTCATTCTGGCTAATGCTTGATCCAAGTGAATCACAGTGTTACCTGAATTTGGAACAGAAATATTTCTAGAATATGTAAAAGCAAAGCCTTATGAATCCTCTCAAAAAAAAACGTAAGGAAATAAAATTAGCTTTTGTCAAAGACCTTTTTATTTATATGTATGTATGTGTCTGTGTGAGTGACACATATGTGCAGGTAGCCCACTAAGGCCAGGAGAGGGTGTTGGTTCCCTGAGAACTAGAGTGACAGGTAGTAGTGAGCCACCTGAAGTAGGGGCTGGAAACCAAACCCAGGTTTATCTGGAAGAGCAGCAAGCACTCTAAGTGCTGAGCCATCTCTCTAGACCAGAATTAGATTTTAAAGTACTCCATTTACAGTACTAATGAGACACTTCACGTACATCATCATAGTTATTTGTTTAATCCTTAAATGAGCCTACAAATGACAGCACTTAAGTAGCTTGCCTCAGATTGCACAACCACCTAAGTAAAGGGATTATTACAGAATCTGTGTTTTTAATCTCAAACTATTCTTATTTTATTGAAAATCTGTTTGGAGGAAAGATAGCTCAGTAGTTAAGAACACTGACTGCTCTTCCAGAGGCCCTGAGTTCAATTCCCAGCAACCACATGGTAGTTCACAACAATTTGTAATGGGATCCGATGCCCTCTTCTGAGGTATATCTGAAGACAGCAACAATGTACTCATATAGATAAAATTTAAAAAAAGAAAAAGAAAATATTTGGAGAAACTGTGAATTTTCAATAACTAGATGACTTTTCTCTTTAAAATAAAATAAAGTTCAATTAACATAAAACTACTACTATTCATATTTGAAGGTCTATGTTTTTCCCAACAATATAGCAAATTAGATAAAAGTCCTACTTTGTTAGCATTTGCATAGCTATACAGAGTGGATGATCTGCCCCAGGTCAAGGAATTAACAAGAGTCATGGATTAAGACTGATGGGTATTTTTGTGTTCATTCTAGTTATTTCCTTATTCTGTAAACTTTGTCTAGGTAACAAAGATAGCTGCTTACCTAGGTCATCTGTTGCAAACGGCTCAAAGTTCGAGGACACAGACATGACACTCACGTTATCAGCATCATTCTGTTCATTTACTTTATGTGTTTCTCTTTCAAAGTTCTTCTCAAATGTTTCCTAAGTTAAAGAAACAATTCTTAAATACTCCTTCTAAAACATAAACATTAAAGATTTAACACAGAAACTGTTATTTGCATAAAACCATACATTTAAAAAGGATACTAAAAAGTTGCAATGAGAACCCTACTCAGACAAGCCCATTATTAAAGAACCATAATAATAAACATCAAAATATTAAGTAATCTTAGAGAACATTTTTGCTACATAAAAGTAAGAAAGCCAACTTTCATTAAAGATTATAAATTGACAGTTAACATTTTAAAATTTCTTTATAGCTCATGGACCCTTTATATACTTCTTGTATGTATCTCACTGTCTTATATCTGAAGAAAAACATGACATTCATAATTTTATGAAATTACATTTTATTGGTACAATTAACACACATTAATGTACCGATTTTAAGCATATAGTTTGATGAGTTTGGACAAATGAATACACTTACATAATCAGTAACGTTAAAAACCATTATCTGGATATAGTGGGTTTAGACACAGTACTTAGGAGACAGCACCACACATATCTCTATGAGTTCAAGGACAGAGGTCTACATAAGCAGTTCTATGTCAATCAGGGCTATAAAATGAGACTTCCCCCAAACAAATACACACACACACACACCCCACAAGTTTAAAAAAAGAAAACCACATATACAAAGACAATCTGCATCAGTCAGAAGGTCCTTTTCCGTTCTCTATAGTTAATATCCATCATCTCTAATATAATTTCTATCACTTGATTTCAGTCTTTCCCAAGTTATTGCAATATCTAATAACATTTACTATAATCCAGTAATTCCTTCACCTGCCCCAAACAAATTAGATATATGGATGGATGGATAGATGGATAGATAGACAGATGTCTGCCTTTTTTTATTTTCTGCAAAAAGGAACATATCTTCAGCTAACTGTAATATGTAATCACTTCCTAATTTCTATTTAACATTATAAAAATAAAAACTACGGGACTGAGTCTTTCCCAAGTGATCAGCAAGCACCAGGTTCATTGAGAGATGCTGTCTCAAAAGATAATAGAAAACAATCAAGGAAGACACTCTTTGTCAACTTCTGGCCTCCATACACAGGTGGACAAACACATACTATTACTACTATTACTATTACTATTAATACTACTAATACATCACACTCACATGTATATGCACAAACACAACAAAATATAAACTATGTAATTTTTAGACACAGTTTCTTCTATAATAGTATATGATTTATAGCATAATATAGAACAATCTTAAGAAGAAAAGGACAGTTCAGGAGGCATTGTCTTTAGCATGTTTTTAAGAGTAAAATATAAAAGAAAATCCTCAACAGTTTCTAAACAGATTATTCTTACCTAAAAAGGAGATAAAATATCCTCTTGGAGAAATACCATCTTCAGAATACTTTGTGTTAACATTTCAATAGTGGTAAAAATCACTCATCTATAAGCTAATCCATTATTTTATTCTTTCTTAAAGATCTTCAGGTGCTTGAATCATACAAGAATTTGCTATACAAGAACTATAAATCAATATCTGAACCTGTAAATGGGTCATTTTCAACTCTCTCTATATAAAAGCATTCTATCATTTTCCCTGATCTTTCTAGTTTATTCATAAATTTGTCTAAGTAGAATACATTAAATTTGATTTTTTTCCTGGATGATTTTCTTTTGCCCAAGTTTTTCTTTTACAGAAAGACTTGACATATTTTGTACTTATATTCCTGGATGATTTTCTTTTGCCCAAGTTTTTCTTTTACAGAAAGACTTGACTTATTTTGTACTTATATATTTAAAGATATTCTGACTTGAACACTATTTGGTCTACCTAATGTTCTGAAGAATACAACAAAGACTTATTAAATACCTATTAAGGGTACATGTGGCTACTGTAGGCTTCAAAAAGTATATCATTTTTTAAAAAAATCAGTGATATTACCTATATCTACAATCTAACAATAACTTCATCCTTTATTATACATTGAAAGTGTGCCCACATTTAACATATTTGCTTACATCATCAGTAGTAACAAGGCTCTCACTTGGAGTAAGTTCTGAGTTTGATGCTACCCAAGTACCAGAATTCACCGACTTTACATTTTCTCCTTCTTTTTCATCACTTTCAGAAATATGTCTGGATACGATATCCTAAACAATGAAATAAAGACATTTATATACAACATATATATGCTTTATTCCAAATTTATGTGACAAACTTCAAAACAGTGGCAGACGGAAGAAAAATAAAGTACTTGTTATAGATTAAATATTAAGCAAAGAATATTTTTAAAAAACATAGAAAATGTGTGTAAAGATAAACTAAAACGTACTAAAGCTATAAGTTTTAAATGAAATGTTGCAAAAAAAAAAAAAAGAAAAGAAATCAAAATATACAGAGAAAAGGATGTGCTTCACTTAAGGAAGTAACCATATATAAGCACTGAGTAAGCTGAGAGAAGATGATGAGGTGCCAGATACCTGCAATGCATATAAAGCTCTCTGTCTCAAGTAGTCTGTATTAAGTAGCTGCAGCTCATGGAAAAGTTCAATAAGAAAATGTGGACGAGACTCATTTTGAGAAATTAATGTAGCCACTTCGGAATAAATAGTATCCCGTAAAGCTTCAAACATGGAAAAATCACTTCCAGTTTCTGGAAGATAAAACAAAAACAAAAACAAAAACAAGAAAATAATGACAATAAAATATCTTCATAATAATTCCTATTAATCTACATCATTTTCTAAGCTTTAACAAAACAAATCCTATTTCAGGGCTTTTAAAGAATTAATCTACAATGTATTTACTTAACTGGTACAAATCAGAGTAGAAGGTGCCCAACTATAGTTGTCAGACTCTCCACATCACTGAATTACTTAAATAAAATACTGCCCAATGAACTTACTGGCAACACTCTTTCAAGGTCATACTCTTTTTGGGTGAGTGTTTAGTGATGAAGAACAATCCCTGCACCTCACATAAGCTACTTTGAACCATATGGTTAGGCCCAAACTTTTAATAATTTTTTTTTTGTTTTTTAAACATTTTATTTTATGTATGTATGTATGTATGTATGTATGTATGTATGTATGTATGCATATGAGTATACTGTTGCTGTCTTCAGACACACCAGAAGAGGGCATCAGATCCCATTACAGGTAGTTGTGAGCCACCATGTGTTTGCTGGGAATTGAACTCAGGAAGAAGAGTCTTAACTGCTGAGCCATCTCTCCAGCCCAAGCCCCAAACTTTTATTCAGGATATAAATTAGGAAATTCTGTGTTCTTTCTAAAAACAGAAATGGAACCAAAAGCAATCCATACCCAAGTAGTTCTTCTAGCTCTCAAATTCTGTAATTTTACTAGAACAGTAGAACTGCAAATATCTAGTTTTTTTTCCTTCAAATATCAATGATTCTAAGAGATGAAAAAGGTTGAATGTTTCAATATATGCTTTTTTAAATCATGCAAAGAATATGAAGATATAATCACTTTTGCAGAATAGAATAATTACTAACCTTTGTACTAATTAGCTAAGTTGTACTACATGTCCAGATGTTAATTTCCACAAACATAAGAGTAAAACACATGGAACAAATCTGTCCTAAAGACATTCATACATTTTAAAAGATGCTATATTAAATTTCTCTTAATAGTTTCAAAATGTCCACATGCAATATATTAAAATGAATGTGACGTTAAGTAAGGTAGAAATGAAAACCAAGAAATCCCCACTTAAAGGAAAAAATCCAAGCTAGGATATACTACTTGTTATGCAAACTTTCAATTCATGTATGGCAAGTTAATTCATAGTTTAATTTTAAAATGTTGTTTCATGGCTCTAAGAAAATAGTATATTAATGGCTTAGTAGTTTCCTATGATGAATTATTATTCAACAATAAAATTACTCCTAATTAATTTTAACTTTCATCTCCCCTTTTATGTAGTTAAGAGATTTAAATTCCATGTCACTTTATTCCTGAATTAAAATGAATTCTAGAAAGCTCCCTCCTCTCTGCCAACCTAATCTTGATTCTATTACTGTCTACCTAGTTTTGTCAGTATGGATTCTTACTTTATCTGAAATCTAGTTGTGAGTTGAGCATTTAACAGCTCACCCATCTCTCTTGCCTTTGTTTTACCTTCTTTAGAGTCCTCTCAGGATTCAAATAGGACTTTACTTTCTATTCATATATCATAGCAGAAAGGAGCTAAAATGTTTTTATAACTGTAAAGCATATGCAAACCATATTAAATAAAAAAAATCCCTCTTATGTTCTGCTGCAGGAGGTAAAATACATTTGTAATTCTAAAAAATATAAATATGTACTAATACAAATCTGTACTTCTAAATCAAAATAGTATTTGGGAATATTTCTAAATTTCTATGATCTTTATTCATTATAGCCTATGCCCATCATAGTTGGGATTTTTTTTAATGGTTTATTATTTTTTCAGATTCTGACCGACAGCAAAAACTAGTTGCAGCATAATACCTGTGTCTATTTACAAAAACCTTAATGTGTTTCAATATCTCAGATATATGAAACAAGTAATTTGTAAACACTGTATCACAAAAATGTTTCTACTACCTCTACAGATGTGCTGGCTAGGTTTCAAGTTTATAAAACAAGAAAAGTGGCCAGTTTTGCCAATTGTGAATTATAAATCAATGATTTCAGAATATGAAGTTTTTATTTTTTTGTGGGTTTAGTACCATATGTACACTAAGCTAAATCTAAAAATAAAAAGAAATTCAAGGGTTGGAAAGATGGTTCAACAGTGCTAGCTGCTCTTTTAGAGGACTCGGGTCAATTCCCAGCACCCACATGATATCTACCTACCATCTGCAGCTCCAGCATCAGGCACCCAATGCACAGACATACATAGGCAAAACACCTACACACATAAAAGTAAAAATCAAAACAAGTCAGTTGTGCTGGCACACAACTTTAGTTCCAGCACTCAGGAAGTGAGGCAGGTGGATCTGTGTTCAAGACCAGACTAGTCCACACAGAGAGCTCCAGGACAGCCAGGGTTCTACAGAGACAGACTCATAAAACTAAAACAAGCAAAGAAAAATCAGGACAATATAAGGATTTTAAGTTCAATAAAGAAAACTAACACATATGGACAGTAGAACTAAGTAGAGTGTTACATCCTGGCACTTCACATGTATTTCTTTTAAACTGTTAGACTGCTGTAAAATTCTAGCAATATACTGTAGGAAAGGATAGACATAAGTATAAAATGTTGTAAAGACAGGGCTTATTATAATATGAATAAGTGAATGAGAAAAAGAGAAAATTTAAAAAGATATTTACCCACAGTGACATGTTACTGTAAATAATAGTTTATGCTGTATTTGGAAATATTCTCATTGAGTGGGCAGGAGAGATGGCTCAGTATTTAAGAGTAAGCACTAGAGCAGAGACTGAAGGAAGGACAATCTAGCCTGATATAGCTATCTCCTGAGAGGCTCTGACAGTACCTGACTAACACAGATGTAGAGGCTCACAGCCATCCATTGAACTGAGTACAGGGTCCCCAATGAAGGAGTTAGAGAAAGGACCTATGGAGCTGAGGGGTTTGCAGCCCCTTAGGACGAACAACAATATGAACTAACTAGTAAACAATATGAACTAACTAGTACCCTCAGAGTTTCCAGGGACTCAACCACCAACCAAGGATGGCACATGGAGGGGTCTGATTGTTCTGGCAGAACGTGTATAGTAAAGGATTGCAAGTTCGATCATCAATAGGAGAGGACCTCCGCCCTGTGAAGGTTCTGTGCCCCAATGTAGGGGAATGCCAGGGCCAATAAGTGGGAGAGGGTGGGGTGGCAGGCATGGGGAGTGGGGAGGCAACAGGGGTTTGTTTTTGTTGTTTTTGTTTGTTTCTTTGTTTTTTGGAGGGGAAACTGGGGAAGGAGAAACTTACATGTAAATAAAGAAAATATCTAATAAAAAAAAAGTTTAAAAAAAAAAGAGTAAGCACTGGCTGATGTTCCAGAGGACCTAAGTTTTATTCTCAACACCGCATGGTAGTTCACAAGCACCTTTAACTACAGTCCCAGGGGATCAGATACCTTCTTCTTGCTTCCTCAAGTACTAGTCATTCACTTGGTGCATAAACATATATGCACAAAAATATCCATAGAAATACTGCTTTAAAAACGGGAAGTGTTCTCATTAAAAAGCTCTGCTATAAACTAAAGTTACTGTGATTAGTGATGACAACCATAGTGATACACTACCTTTTTTTTGAGGGTAGGGAGTATAAAAACAGCACTCCTATAATTACTGTGGGAAAAGAGGAAAGCATAATCCAATAATAGCAATAAATGCTGCACTCTAGTTACCATGTTATAAGCCAAGTCACAACAAGCACCAATAAATAATGCAGAGTATCTTAGGGTCATAGTAAAAGAAAAACACACCTTTTAGAATATTGATAAGCAGCATATTTACACCCTCAAACTACTTAATTCACCAAAAATTCAATAATTTTTTTTTTCTTTTTTGGTTTTTCGAGACAGGGTTTCTCTGTGTAGCCCCAGCTGTCCTAGAACTCACTCTGTAGACCAGGCTGGCCCCAAACTCAGAAATCCACCTGCCTCTGCCTCCCAAGTGCTGGGATTAAAGGCTTGAGCCACCACCGCCCAGCAAAATGTTTTGAGACAGGTTTTTACTATGTGCCCCTGATAGACAACTCAAAATGTAGACCAGACTGGCCACCACTAACACAGACCTGCCTGTCTCTGCCCAAGTACTGGGATTAATGGAATGTACCACAGCGTCAGACCTCTTTTTTTTTTCTTTTTAATGACAACAATAAGGTCTAGAATACTGACTTCCAATGAAAATACTACTACTCAATTATTATTAAGTCATTCGATTCTGGGCCCTTTCTCAACTCCCACCTGACTCTTTGACAATAACAGTGTTGGGTAAAAATAGTGAAAGGAGATGAAAATTTAAATATTTTGCTAAGTCCAGGACAATAGAATTGTTATTTTTGCCTAAAGAATCTTGAACTTTAATCTTCAAAGTTAGGTGCTACTAACTCCTAGCAGTATGAGAAAGCCATTTCAAAATACAAGCAAATGTCAAGTTTCTTTTCTGATTAAAAAACTAACAACTATGTACTACATGCAATTCAGAAAACATAGTTTATAAAATAACTGCAAACACTGATACATTTTCTTCTATGCTTGTTTTCCTATTCATACATAGATGAAATTATACTGTTCAGCCAACACTAAACCTTCATTTTTTTTTACTTCTCCATTAGGATGAATCCCAAAGAATAGTTACAAGCATCGTTCCTAGTGGATCATTCTCTTAAGATTTTACAGAAAAGTACACTTTGTATTGCCAGTCTTTTTAAAAAGTGTTGAAAGAGAGCAGTTACCTTCCCTATAATTCCACAACTGAAAAATAAAAATAAAATAATGTAGCATTATAGGCTCAAATGATACGCATAAAAATTATATAATCAAAATTTTGTATATAAAGTATGATACAAATAGATGATACCATATTCACCAAAGGAGACTGAATCTGTAGTTACCAACTCTATATATTTGAGATGTATCTATTCTTTTTATAAATTAAATATTGGTGAATACTTAAAATAAAATGGTGACAGTCATTGACTCCATTCAATAAACACAGAGAGCATACCACCAATCACATACTATACTGACATTTAGTGTAAAAATATAAAAAGTACCAACTGCCCTTAAAGGACTCAAAAGGACAACATGAACATCTAAAATAACTTAATACTTTATCCTGTGGCTCAGATAATGGAAAAGCATTACACTGACACAAATGGAAATGAAAGAGGAAAGGGAAAGCTACACAACTGTAGATTCAGATACAATTTCAAGATTATGGAATTAAAATCCTATTTATGAGTGAAAGGAGAAAACAAAACAAAACAAAAACAAAAACACCTGGTGAGCTGAGAAATAACACAGCAGTCATGGGAATGCTCTAATTCAGTTTCACTGAAAGAAAAGGGTTCAAGGCAAAGGACTATGAGATATGAATATACAAGGCAAGAAGGAACTAATCCCTTGTAAGCTGTACTAGTTAAAGTAAGGCACACATACATTATCACAGGCATGATGCATCAAATGTTTTAACAAAAGTAATGAGATTTCATATCAAATCCTATTTAGGTAAGATTACTAGAATTTCAATTAGGAATTCTGTATTAATAACAACTATTTGATTACAAAGACTCTTTTAATGTGTCAGAAACACTAAAGAGATCACAGTAACACAAACTATTTGTAGTTAATATTTCTCTATGATTAAAACCTTTCACATGATAGGAATCTATGATAGTCTTATTAAAACTTGCTTAAGTGTAGCTTTTCAAATTTAAGATGAATTCCCTGGATTAAAACAAATAAAAAAAAGAGGAACATACCTGAAGATATTTCTTCAGACCTACTATATTTTATTATTTTTTCCAGCTGTTCATGATTCTTTCTGCTGAATAATTTTGCTTGAACAGGCTCTTCAGTCTGGGCTGAATGTCTGTTCCTACTTTTGCAAGGTTCACATGTGCTAGACACACTGGCACTTTCATACCCTCGGGTAAAAAAAGTGACAGCTGTTATCAGTTGCAACTAACTTAATCTGAAAGGGAAACTCATTTCCATAGTAAAATAGTACAAGTAACTCAGTTCATAGTAGTACTATGGCCTGGCATAGACGGAATACAAAAGAATGTCTTTGAATACCTTCAGAATAACCTTTGGATGGACTGGTGACAATAATCAGATTCTAACAGTTCATTTACCTTCTGATACTCATCACAACACCTCAACTAAAAGCACAGTAAGGCAAATCTCATAAGATCTGAATTCTCTACTAGACTCCTAGATAACACATTTTCAAGGTTACAAAATAAAACAAAAACAAAAACAAACAAAACCCCACACTACTACATTTTCTTTCTAGGGTTTTTACACTTTACATTCACTTTAGTGTATGACACAACTCAATTTCTTTTATTCTCTATGGACTGATGACTAAGTCTATCCTTTTCCCACTGAAATAGTAACCCTCATATTTCACTGCTTTATTTCTTACGTTGTTTTAGTTTCTACTTCAAAGTATTTTTGTTTGTTTGTTTGTTTGAGACAGAGTTTCTCTGTGTAGCAACTCTGGCTCTCCTAGAACTTACATTGTAGACCAGATTGGCCTCTAACTCAAAAATATCTGCCTGTCTCTGCCTTCAAGTACTGGGAATAAAGTCATGCCATGTGTCACCACACCGCAACCCTAGCTCCAAGGTCATTTTTTATTCTTTTGGTCACAGAAGTTATACAATATGGTTTTTCATTTGGTAAGCAGACTCTATTTAGCTTCTTTTCTTGGCTACTCTTAGATATATTTATCTTTCCATATATGCTGAGAGCCTTTTTCTTTTTTGTCACTTTCAAAAACAACCCAAGGCAATGCAAAACAGACTAAAATTAAATGCACTTAATCTGAAGTTAATTTTATACATCCTTATCTCAGAAGTAGCTTTGTTTTTATACTTAATCATTTTTATATTATCCAAAAATATAGTTTTTTTCAAACTAGTATTTTTCTTGTTAGAGCAAAGAAAAGTGTTTGGCCACTTATTCAATTACAACCACTTCAACAGTTTACCTTATTAACATTAGCAAAAATACTGATAGAAACAAATATTTCAGTTACTCCAATATTTCTGGTCCTAAGTCTCCAAATAAGCTAAACAGGCTGGTAATAGAAAAAGTATCTATTTATTTTTCCATTTTGACAGAAATGCCTATGAAGTGTTTCCATTCTACAGTGTGACAGACACTGGCTAATGGCTTTATCATCCTTAACTGTTTTTTTTTGTTTTGTTTTGCTTCATCTATTTTAATTTAATTAGGAATGACCTCAAATCTAACCTACTTCTGTGAATATGACTTTTTCCTTTAGATATATAATTTCTGGTAATATAACATGAGAATGTTGCTGAAATTAACTATACAGTCAATTGTCTAATATTCTTTTGATACATTAGCAGTTGCTAGTATTCTATTGATTTTTTTTTCTACATGGTGTACATGACCATGACTAGCTAGTGTACTATCTTATCTTTCTTATGTAAAGGTAACTTAGCCTCTTTACCTTTGAATATACACTGAGATTGGCTTGTGTGTATGAATTTGTAAGTATATATATCTCATAGCTAAGCAGTGGTGGTGCACACCTTTAATCCCAGCACTTGGGTGACAATGTCAGGCAGATCTCTGAGTTTGAGTCCAGCCTGGTCTACAAAATTCCAGAAATACACAGAGAAACCCTGTCTCAAAAAGCAACAACAAAAAGTGTGTTAGTTTATGTATGAGTCTGTCTCTTTTTGGTTCCCTGTGACAGGATGTAGTCTGCTACTTGGTAGCCCAGATGCTCATCAGAATCACAGCAATCTTCTGGACTCAGCCTCCATAGTATTGGGGCTGCAGGTGTGAAAGACCATGACTAGCTAGTGTTCTATCTAATCTTTCTTAGACAAAGGTAACTCTATTGAGTCACAGCTGGTTTCCACAGTTTGCTTCAAACAGGCTGAGGCAGGTCTCTTAGCTGAATACAGGATTCATAAATTGCAATTCCAGCCCACTATAACCTATACCCCTTTTTGTTTGCTTGTTTTGTTTTTAATAAACTGGACATAGATCTGGATGCCTTTAAATGAATAAAGTCCTCCTTGGACTCCAAAATGCTAATAATATGTATCTGTGTCTACATTTGAATTATGTATTCATCTTCATTCATTCATTCTTCTACAGAATATAAGATTGCTTGATGCCAGTTAGGGCTTTTATTTTGTTTTGTATGAAACTTATTCTTTTCTCTGTAAAGAGCCGTTTTTTTAAACTTATCTTGGAATAGTCAGGAGTTTGGTCACCTGTCCACAGTCCCCACTCTGCATGGATGGACAAACGTTCGCTGTACCTAACTGTACCACTACTCTCAAACCCCTTATCATCTTTATTATGTACTTAAATATTGCTTCTTGCTTTTTATAACTCATAGCACTTTAGAGCTCCAAAATTTTCTCTTAAGCCTCTAAAATAAGGCCTTCCAGTAGCTTTTATTGCCTACTACTTTTTGATCTATATGATGACAGAATTCTCTAATTTTCAAAATTGGTAATTTGGGAGTTAATAGTACCTATCTACCTATCTATCCTCTTTAACAAATAATATTAAGATTAACAAAACCATTTCTCTAGTTTTAAAGAATTTATGTATTATAATTCAATCTACTTACAAGCCTTATTTTATTTTGTTCAACTATGTTATTTCCTTCAAAAAATTCTTTTGCTAATTTTGCGTGTTCTAGTAGTGTGCGTCTATGAATTCTCTCTGGTTGCTAGTTTTCTTATATGCACTGTTATATCCACTAGCCCAGTTATGAATTTTAACTCCCCTAAGGATAAAAGCAAACGCTGGGTCCCTTGGACGGTTCCATCCCACTTTTCTCTGGCAAAGTCAGTCTCTCAGCTGCAAAAGCTAATGCTTACCCACACGCAAGGGCAGGAAGAGTAGCCACATAACTAGCATCTGACAATTAGTATCTCCAAAAGTCACAAGATTGATAATAAGCAGGATAATAAGGGCAAAGATAGAAAGATTGCATTTCTTTCACTACATCACTGTCATTCTACACAAGTAAGAGAAGAATCTTGGCTACTTATGCTCCCCAGATTGAAGCAGCTGCTTTGATGATATCAAATAAACTCCCATATTATTGCACTGTCTCTGTGATATATTATGAGAATTCAAACCTCCTCTTCTACTTCTAAGAACACAATTTAAGTTAATATTTCATTTCCTCAAATTTAAATTTCTGAGTTCTTTACTGTTTTTTCAGGCTGAAGCCGAGTCATAATTAGCCATTCTGCATGAAACTTACTGGGAATAGTTCTATTAAAGGCTAGTTTACTACTATATGTACATAAAAGAGGTCCATAAACAAAAGAGAATTCTACCAAAAATATTGTGGAAAATGTTATGAGTACCACACATATGGTTGTTTAATAACCCAAATTACTATGAAGGGAAAAAAAAGTATATTAACCTAACAAGAAGATTTACATAAATGGAATTAAACTTTTGACTTTATTAACAAATTATATGAAAAGTATTAAATGAACCTTAATTGAAATTAAGTATATATAGTTTATGCATATGCAAAATTCTCTTTATGTTCTTTACAAAGGCATACATGCCATCAACTTGCCAAAAAAAAAAACAACTGAAATTAATTAAGAGAGAAACATCCTATAATTCAGATGCTATAAAGAGGAATATGCTAGTTGGTTTTTATCCACTTGATACAAACCTAGACATATCTGTAAATAGGGAATCTTAATTGGAAAACTACATCCATAAGATTGACCTATAGGAAAATCTAGGAGATACTATTTTGTTAATGATTGATGTGGGAGGGCCCAGTCACTGTGGATGATGCCAACCAACACTGGGCAGGTGGTCTTGGATTGTGGTAAGAAAGCAAGCTGAGCAAGCCAGTAAGCAACACTCCTCTATGGCCTCTGCATCAGTTCCTGCCCTGACTTCCTTTGGTGATGTAGAACTTTTTAAGCTGAAATAAACCTTCCCTTCTCAAGTTGCTTTTGGTCATAGTATTTTACCACAACAATAGAAACCCTAAGACAAGAGGGAACTAATTGTCTACTACAACTAGATAAGATTTCCTTTACTAAAGACACTACACATTCTGGATCCAAGGCATAGCAAAATTAAGTTGGAACTGACCTGGAAACTTACTCCCTACTGGCTAACTTTTACAGAGCTGAAAGGTGCTATGTAGGCCAGTTGGAGAAGAGAATCATCCATCAATAGTTCCACCTAGTGGTGGCCCCTGCATGCTACAATAACTGTCAGGTCACTGGTAAACAGTAGCATGACCATTATGTGGTAACTGACTTCTTATTGGACTTGAGATCTGCACTGCAGGGGGGAATTGTTGCTTGGTATTGTAAACTTATTTTAAAAAGTCCATGACTAGGGAGATCAAAAGCCCTACATGAGAACCTACTACCACTGTTTTGCTTAAAGGACATGTTCTCAAGCCATCTTCTAAATATTATGCTCATTGCTATAGATTTATGCTGCTCTCAACTTTAGTCAGTTAAGCTTCTTTTTGCAGTGGGCATTGATTAAGACAGAGACTCACGGTTGGTTAAAGTTCTATGACAGTAACTGTTAAGTGTTCAACTCTAAATGGGACGTTTTTGTCATTCTTTTAAACAAGGCCTAGGAAATATTGTAGAAGAGGAAGTAGACTATATGAGCCAGAGCCTAGGAAGGACTGCTACCTTTTAAACATGACAACTATACTTACTAACTCAGAGCCATTGACATCTGCATTTATTGTGCACAAGCCAGTCAACCATATAGAATGGATAAAACAGGGACCATGTAAACACTGTCAGTATTCATTGTATGCACTGGTTTGAATGAGATGTCCCCATAATCTGAGATATTTGACACTTGATCCCTTCTTGATGGCACTGTTAGGGTGTGAGCTTAGGAACCGTGGCACTGATGGAGGAGTTATGTCACTGAAGGCAGGCTCTTGAGAGCTAAAAGATTCCCACTATTTTGATTTCATGCTGTTTCCTGCTTGCAGGTCAAGACATAAACCTTTAGCTTCTTTCTCAAGCTGACATGCTTGCTACTTTCCCATCACAATGGATTCTCATCCTCTGGAACATAAGCCAAACAAACCCTTTCTTTTACAAGTTGCCTTAGTCATGGTACTTTATCACAGCAACAGAAAAGGGACTAATACAGTAAGTTATTTTTTTTAAAAAGAGGACATGAAGGAAAAAGAAGGATGGGTTTAGGGGAAAAATAGAAGAGGGGAGTCCAAGGATGAATAATGTTCTTTAAAAGAGTCTGGACTGGAGATGGTGCAGTGGTAAAGAACATTTGTTGCTCTTGACTTATAGCCATCTATAACTCCCAATTCCAGAAGATATAATGTCCTTCAAGGGTACCAGCCATGTGATACACAAACATACATAAAGGAAAAACACTCAAATATAAAATAACTTAAAAATGTTTTCAAAGATAGATGTAACAGAGAGAAGTGTTTCAACGTAAAGGCACTTACCAGAAACTAGAATTTGATCCTAGAACACATAAAGTGAAAGAAAAAAAACAAACTACATGGAGTTTTCCCCTAACACACACATATGCCATGATGCATCCAGCCAGGGACTTTCACTCAGTGTACACACACACACACACACACACACACACACACACACACACACCAGAAAGAAAATAATAATAATGATGATAATATATGTAATACAGTAATAATAAAAATAATTTTTAAATATTTACAAAGAGGGAAGAAAAAACATGAGTCAAGGCAAATATCAAAGTCAAGGGCTAGATTTTCTTCTGAATTTTTACATTATATTTTAAATTTTATTTAAGTAAATTTATTTATCACTATACATGTGTTTAGATGTGTAAGCATGTAGAAGTCAAAAGACAACTTTGGGAAATCTGTTCTTTCCTCCACAAAGGGGATCTCAGGGATGGAGCTTTGGTCACTAGACTTAGTGGCAAACATTTTTATCTAATGAGCTATCTTTCCAATCCAAGGTCTGGATTTCTAAGTTACGGTACTAATGTGTGACTGATGAGTTATCTCTAGGGCATTTTTGGGTTGGTTTTGGTTTTGTTATTGAGATAGTGTCTCACAATGTGCCCTAGTTAGCCTCAAACTTGCAAATGTCCAGACTCAGCCAGCCTCTCAAATAACATTAATTATAGATGTAAGCTACCAGGCCAAATTTTTTCCAAGGAGAACAGCAAAATTAATAAGGATTAATGCTTCATATCATCACTGGCTAAGTAAGACAGTACCGTGAAGGCAGAGACTCTAATCTCTAACATCTGTCCAGAACTCTTCCCTATGTCTAGTTCTGATTTACTTAACATGACTGGAATAGCTACAAGAAATAGTACTTCTACTTCTGCCTTCACTGATGAAGACTACATTATCCATGGCATTCTAAAGGCCCTGCATGATTCCAAACAGCCACTGAGGGAAGAGCTGACCCACTGTTTATCAGCTTCCTAGAACACAAGAGTTGCTATATGGCCATTACTCACTCACTTTCTTCTCTCTCTGAGAGGCTGTCAAAAAAAAAAAAAAAGATAAAGATGCTTACTCCCTTCTCAGCTCCTAACTAAACATGAGAACTCAGTCTTTCTGTCTCACTTCTGCAGGACACCAGTGGACTACAAAATGGCTAAAGATGCAACTGTCTCCTGATTTCAGTGTTGCTATTGGTACAGTGTACACTGATTCAGTTAGTACAGGTGGGCAATAAAAGTTTGTATATTTCTAATAAGCTTACAGATGTCAATACTCTTTACCAATGGCTTACATTCTACATAGCAAGAATTGAGAAGAGCAACTTAATTCTGCCATATATTAATCAAATTTAGTGCTATAAGTTTGATTCTGCTGTGAAAAATGATCTTAACAATGGCAGTGAATGTCAGCTGAACACATGTGAATTATTATTTAGACTGATATATTTAAAATTAGCATGAAACCCGGGCGGTGGTGGTGTACGCCTTTAACCCCAGCACTTGGGAGGCAGAGGCAGGCGGATTTCTGAGTTCGAGGCCAGCCTGGTCTACAGAGTGAGTTCCAGGACAGCCAGGGCTACACAGAGAAACCTGAACCAAGCCCCAAGGTTCAGGTTTATCTCAGAACAGACAGTAGCAAGAATGTAAGAACCAGAGAAGGGAGCAAAGTGCAGTAAAATGTTGTTTTCTAGATGTGAACCATCACTGAACTCATAAACCCATAACAGACACTGTTACCTGCACAAGATCAGGCCAGCTAAACTCCTGGCATAGATAAATGGGGAGGTGCCCTTCAGGTCTTGTTTCTTAATTAAAAGTGAGTGGCATTTGATAGCTGCTGAGGGAGAGAGAATCAGTCTTTTTTGAAGATATTTCCACTGGCAACATTTCTTGTGCTACCCTGGCAACACTTCCTATGCTCAAGTGGATGACTCCACACCCATGCACATAAGTGAATTATCAAAAAAGACAGTCTTTTCTCGCACTGGCCATCTGGAGGTAAGCTAGGTCACCAGCATCTCACACAAGTTCAGGTCGCCCATATAAGTTTGGGCAGGTTTCTTGCTTTTCTAATCCTATTCGCACCATTACAGTTTGATCCAGAAATATGAATTGAACAAGTTTCAATAGTGTTTCTCCACCAGTGTACAAAGGACTTTACAAACCTGAACTAAATGACCTTACTTGAGTGGATTACTCAAGACCATTTACCAATGAAAGAGATCATTAAACTCTTTGTGAAAAAAAAAAAAAAAGAAGAAAAATTAGACCATCAAAAACAAAAACAAAAAAAGAAGACATGAAGTTGAGAAGGTGACAAGGTGGGGAATAAATGGGCAGCTGGAGGGAAATGGGGTTGGCCATATTTCATTGAATAGAACAAGAAATTCTCAGAAATAAAGAAAAATTGTAATTAAAAAGGGTATTTCACAATAATAAACATTTTTTTCAAAACCAACTAAACTAGGATCTGTTTTTTGTTTGTTTAACGAAAAGGGTCTTGGTAGGTAGCCCAGTCTGCCTTGAATTTCAATCCTCCTGCCTCGGTCTCCTGATGAATCCAAATCTATACTTAGAATGGTATTCCCAGGGAGCCCCATATGAAACATTTAAAAAGTTTCAGGAGTCCTGCCCCTAGCACATCAGATTATATAGCTAAACAAAAGGATGTTGAAAGTGTTACAATAAAAAAATTGCTCATGTTTCTTCAGTTACATATTTGTGGGGACAAAGCACCAGGAAATCAAAAATTATATGATTATTCACAGTGTCTGTCTCAGAAATGAACCATTTTCTATTTGAATGGTTCTCTGGTTTTACCAAATTTAAACATATGGTCTTTATTTGGAGTTTAATAAAACTGCTTTAAGTCTAGCACTTCGGCAAAGTCTTAAGAAAATTATAGAAGAACCTGTTTTTTAAAAGCAGGTACACATTGCAATGCTATAAAGACAACTTTAATATAATATTCAATAAAATTCAATGTATCTATAAGTGTCTGTTTTTAAAGTGGTTTCATTTACAGTAATAAAAACAACAATGTATTATGAATTAGAAGCCCATTAAATGAATCATCAAGAAATTTAAAGAGAAGTCATGATTAAAATTCAATGCAATGCCCTGGTATAAACACTGAAAGACAAAATTAGTAACATTTGGGCATCTGAGCAACTTTTCAGTAACATAAAATTTGGAGAACCGTTGAGCTGAGTTTGGCAGTTGATAGCTGCTGGGAGAGAACCACTCTTTTTTGAAAGTGTTCCCACTAGAAGCATTTCTTAGGATCCAGTAGATGGCCCTACACCCATACACATAGGGACTTCACTAATTGGATTTAGTGAGTTATGAGTAAAAATAAGAAGAAAAGAAGAGAAAAGAAAAAAGGAACAGACAAGAAGAGACAGGATGAAGAAAGGATGGAAGAAAAAGAAAAAAGGATACGCCATTGGGATGGGAACATGCTGTTGGATATGTGAGTATATATATTCACACACACACACACACACACACACACACACACACACACGAAACAAGAGGAAGTTTAAAAAGCGCAAAAAATAAGAGCAATGTTTCAAGATATCTACATTAAATGCTAATTAAGAATTTAAAAACTATAAAGATAATTAAAAATAAAATAATTGAAGTATGTTCCAACAATGCCTGTACATCTAGTTATACAAAAATAACAGTATGTCAAAGTAAGACGACCAAGGTTTATATTTATATTATAATTGTTCAACACATTTCAAAACTTACCAATATTTTTAACTCTACTTTTCAGCTGTGTAGAGCTTCTCTTCTTATTCTTTGATTTGGGAGTTTTGTCTTTAGAAGCCAGGCTGGCCTGGGCAGATGCTTTTCTTGTTTTAAATGTTTTAGTTACTGTTGTTGGATCTATGGGATCAGGCATACTGCTAAAGCTTTCCAATGATTCTTCATCAAACTGACGCCTTCTCCTGCTTGTATCTGGTTGATTTTTGCGGTTACTATTTGTAGGTTTCTCTACAGACACTGCAAATCCAGTCTTGAAAAATGGTTTTTCTATTCCTCCTTCTTGATCATATAACCATGGTGTCTTGGTGTTTTCAGCTTCCTCTTCAGGCTGTTTCTGATTCCTTACCAGTAAGAAAAAGTATAAAATCAATAGGGTAGGAAAACATTTTCATAAAAACATACAACTTTTTTTTGTTTGTTTGTTTTTGTTTTGGAGACAGGGTTTCTCTGTATAGCTCTGGCTGTCCTGGAACTCACTCTGTAGACCAGGCTGGCCTCGAACTCTTGAAATCCACCTGCCTCTGCCTCCCCAAGTGCTGGGATTAAAGGCATGCGCCACTACCACCCGGCTAAAAACATACAACTTTTTACCATACAGCCCAGCAAGTGTTTTACGAAGAATATTTTTGGGAGATACTGACTTATAAATTTTAACTCAAAACAAGAGTCAGAAATCTCCAACTTAAAGGACAAATTCAGCAGCAATTTGTTCTATATAACCTGTGAACTAGTTGTGTTTGTTACTATTCTTAAAAGTTATTTTTTTTAATAAGAAAATTATTACACATTGGGAAGTTAGACATGAAATTCATGTTTTTTTTTTTATTTTGGTTTTGGTTTCTCAGGACAAGGTTTCTTCTATGTAACAACCCTGGCTGTCCTGGCTTTGTAAACCAGGCTGGCCTCCAACTCAGAAATCTGCCTGCCTCTTCCTGAATGCTGAGGTTAAAGGCATTGTGCCAATATGCCCAGTGAAATTCACACTTAAATTCCTACAAATAAAATATTATGAACACATAGCTACTCTCATCTTTATAAGATTGTCCTTCCTTGGATGTTTTTTATTTGTTTGTTTTAATGAAAACTGCATAGATGAATGTCTGTAACAGAGTATGGTCTACAAAACTTAAAATACTTCCTTGCTAGCACTTTACAGTAAGTTTTATGACCTTTATTAAAGACTACTAGGTTTTAATTCTCTTGCTATCTTTAGTCACTTAACCCAGGATATCTATAATAGTTCTGATTCAGTAAGATAAAAATATCTAATTTGAAATATTTCAAGTAGCTAAAACAAGATATGCAGTTCCAGTCTAACCGTGACATTCACAATGAAAAATCACAGTTGTTTCTTCTGCCAAGGGTATATAAAACATTGATAATAAAGCAGAAAATCACAACAGGAAGCCCAGTTCACTGAAGTTTTGAATAAATATTCATTGCTTGTGATTCAATCCCCTTTTTAACTGGCAACTGTGCACTGTGTCTAGCTCTGATGAAAGAACACTTTCATAATGAAACGGGAACTTAGTAGAAAAAAGAACAGTCAGACTAACTAATAAGGAGTCAACAATGTCAAGGGGATAAAGTAATTCCTAAAGGTGAGTCTAACAGGAATTCTAAGATTTATCTGTTAATCAAGTGCCCCTCCAAAGTTCATGAGTTAACAACAGTGGCAAATGCTAATTAACTGAGGAGGATGAGACATGCCCAATCATATTACTAGGTGGAGGCATAAGATACTTCTAATAGAATACTGGATCCAATTGATAACTATTCTTTTCATCCTTCTGGGTTGTTTGTTTGCTTTTAAGTAAATAACAATTGAGGCAATAGAGTGTTCTTGTAGCTGCCTTGCCTACTGCCCCTTACAGTATTTCAATTTGCCTATTTCTCCAAGAACAAACTGAAAAAGGTTATAGGGATATTTTTTTGAGTTAGTTACCAAAACATTTTTTCTGGATTAATTACTTATATAAGTTAGTTATTTCTATATGCCTAAAAAAATGGTAGTTGTACCAGACCCCTTCTTTTATACTACTTTGTCAGAGATTATCACATTAAAAATTAATAAATATGAGAGAGAGAATATAAAATCCTAACTATGACTGATACCACATACCATCAAAACTTCAAATAAAAGTTTGAAAGAATTTTAGTATGTAGCCCTGACTGGCCTGGAACTCACTATATAGACCAAGCTGGCCTTGAATTCTAAAGATCTGCCTGTCTCTGCCTCTGGAGAATTTGTATTCATGGCATGTATCATCAGGCCTGGTTAAAAAATGTTTTTACAATCAAATAATACTCAATATAATAATACCTAATGATATTCAGAGGCTGTGAATCAAACAACTACTCCCTCACAGTTCCTACAGTTTCCAGTACACTAAGTTGATAAACACTGAAATTTTTTAATCTAAAGACAAACATCAAATCAAGATTAAATCATACATTTCTGCTAATGTTAGATGAATCTTGTAAGATAGCCTGGACTAAAACTCTCGGGGATGTTAAGTCCTTAGGACTGAGGAATATCTACATGATGTATAAATTTTATATAACAAACACTATATCAAACTGCACAATCACAAAAATTCTCCCTGTGTTGTGTCACAAACTGAATCATGGGTCACCAATATAGGCCAACATGTAAATGGTTGCAAGCCTGACTCCTAGGACCACATGGTGTAAGGAGATAACTTACTCCTCAAGTGATCCTTTGACCTCTCTATGCATATACAAACACACAAACTAAATGTAATTTTTTTTAAAAAAAATTAAGTGAATGCTAGAAGCATCTGACTTTGATAAAATCAAGTACCTTTGCTTTTCTGCTCCAAGAGAAGAACTGCTTTCAAAGGGTTTTGGAAAAGCCATATACTCTGTTTTCCCTGAAGGATTTTGTGCTAATGGCTGCTGCTGTTCAGTAGGTGTAGAAACATTCTGAGAAAAATCTCCAAAATTAGAAGAAAATAAAGGGCTGAAATTCATTCCTAATAAAAACACAGGAGAGAAAAGAATGAAGAAGTACCTTAGCCTTAAATGAAATTAAAATTTATTTTTAAGAGATTTAAGTGATTGAATATCCTGTCCAAACCTATCAACATAAACTGTCAATTCAATAAAGTAATGCTCATTTACTATTTATAACTCAGCCTACTTACATCTGAGATATTTGTGATACTAAAGAAATTAATGGTTCTCCCTTAAGACCTAGAAGTTAGGGCTGGAGAGACAGCTCAGCCCTAAAAGCAGATGTTTTTCCAGAGGACTTGGCTTTGATTCCCAGCACCTACTTGGCAGCTCACGCTGTTTGTAATCCCAGTCCCAGGGATTGATGTGTTCTTCTGGTCTCTATGGGCACTGCAATGCATGTGATGCAGATACACATGCAATTAAAAAACACACATTAAACCTACACCATTTCTTAAATGAATGTTACCTGTTCTCTCTGGGCTGAGAATGAAGTCACTCACTCAAGTCAAATAGCTTTGACCATAGCAGGAAGTCTGTATCCAAAAATCGAGCCTACAATTCACTTCTTGGTACAGCAGAACTATCAACTCTCAGCTACGATGGAGGTAAAATCCTTTGGTGATGTGAGGGTCATTGAAATACACCCTTATTACAATGAAACCCAATGTCTAAAAATTGTTCTTATTTTGGGCTTGTACCACAGTAAGAGCCAAGATTTTAAACTCTACTAAACACAAAACATACAAAAAGACTTTATATATTCATGTTCATTTAAGAAAATACTAGTAATGATGTATTATTTTTAAGTATACAGTTAATATATTTGGAGTTATTTAAAATTTATATTGAGAAAAATGTATTTTCACTATTGCTGTAGACGAGCATCTACATAAGACTTAAATTAATTGTTTTATATCAAACTTTTATAATACTTACTTTTATTGTTGTAATATTTTATAAATTTTAAGGAATATGACAAAAAAGCTATTATAGGTATTGAAGGGGGGTCTCTGGGAGGAGCAGTGGTACAAAAGAGAAACAAGAATGTGATCCAATTCTATTTAATTAAAATGTTTTTAAACGTTAACAAATTCAGTGTTAACATTTGAATGATGAATTGATAAATAAATTGAAATTATGTAACTTTTCTCATCATAATGCAATAAAAGTTTAAAAAAAAAACACACATTAAAAAAATAAAAAAAAAAAACACTAGAAGTTATACAAGCAGAGATGGCTCAACAGTTAAGAACAAGAACTGCTTTTGCAAACAGAGTTCAGTTCCCAGCACCCACATAGACCCACAATGATCTATACTTCAGCTTCAGGGGATCTGATATCCTCGTCTAGCCTCATCAGGCACTATACTTACATGCACAAACCTACATTCACATACACACACACACATACATACACACACACACAAATTAAAAATTAAAATAAAATGCTAAAAAAATAAAACCCTAAAAATCATAACTAACAGTGCCTTTATCAAATTATGACAGGGTCCCAGACTCAATTGTAAGTAATTTATATACAACGTCACTATAATGAAATTTATTACTTTATAAACAATATTTAAAATAATGCTATGAATTTGATACTAAGCACATTTACTCACCTGGTATGACTATTATAAATGTACAAATAACACATGCACCTTCTCATTATTACTTAAAAGCCTACTCAAAGTTTGCTATCAATATTGCTCAAGAAGTAAAGAGAGGCTGTTCAAGTTATGAATGCCCATGCTTTGAAAATCCTGTTGAGGAAATACACTGTGGAATAGTCATTCATGAAAATGTCCCAACCTTTGTTTTCTACATTCCTTGGCAAAGGAATTCAATTCTTCTTCCATCTTGATTAACTGATCACTTTAACTTACTCTAACACTTTCAACTCTTTTCCTTGCTGTTAGTGTCTTTGGTCAGGCCATCACCCTTTCCCTAACATGCCTAGAAAACCCTTCTAGACAGTTATTCTCTTAGCTCCTTTCCTCTAATTCCTCAACAGAATCACAGTATAATCTTTCTGAAATAATCTTTCCTGTTACTCCCCTGCTCAGAGTACTTATGTAGTTCCTCTTGAACACAATATAAAACTTAAGTTTCTTCTGCATACCCCAGAAGGCCTTTGCTATTCTCCAGCCACATCAATCACTTTCCTGACTTAACTACCTCTAAATTCTCCAAGTGATATTTCATTGCTTTAAAACTCTTAAGTGGCTCTATTTGGTTACAGTGATTCCACTGGTTAAAAAGCCTTTCCCATTTTAACCATTAAGGAAATGAACTTTACCATCTTTTCTAAAACCAACTTACTTATATTCTCCAAGTTTTTTATCCCTGCTATACAGCAGCTACTGCACTGCTATGAGCATTTATTAACATTACCTTCCTAACTAGATTCTGAATTCCTTTAAAGATTTATTTTAACTCATCCAAGTAAATTAAGTAATTTATTTTAATTTGGATCCAAGTAACATATAGTACCTGGCTTATAACGTATAGTACCTGGCATACAATGAACCAAGGGGAAAAGCAAAGTTAATAAACAGTAAAACCACCTTAGCAAAACCTTGTGCTAAATGCCTCACTGAGAAGTGGCTGCTCTTAAATAGTGCCTTACACATCTTCACCTCCCTAATGGTTTACCTGGTGACAATAGCCCTTAAACAAGGCCAATACCTTTCCCCTTTATAAACAATGTAAGAACAATGTAGAAAAATGTAAGTTTAATATAAGTGTTTCTGGGCAACTCCAAAACATGTCAAAAATTCATGCAACATATTCAGGACTGATCAATATACAGAGAATAAAATGTCAATAAAAAGCTCAGCCACAAATGGGACATCTATAATGAGGCAGTCAGGGAATAAAGCTCAGGGAATATCTAGGAACTGGGGACAGAAAGTTTTAAAGAGCTAGTGTTTGGGAAGGACCAGAGTGAACAGTGCCTTCTGGACATTAAAGAGCTGTTGTGGCACTCATGAACTTACAGCAACTAGGGCTGTCTGCAGACGGTCAATACAAGACCAAGCCAGTCAACATTCTAGCATAGAAGAAGAAAGGTTCATGAGTTCCTTCTGACCACTCCATCACTAGCCAATGAACTATTGACAGTTGGTAGCTTTGAAGGAAGAAGAGTTTTCTTTAAGGGTGCAGGTAGATGGCACCAGACTCAGGAGTTTATGAGCAGCTAAATTGGACTTGGTCATTAAAATAAAGTATATAAAGGGAGAGGGTGGCGGATGGATCTGGACAAGTAGGGAGGATGACTGGGCAATGAATATGACCAACACCACATTCTACATAGTAGGAGATTTCCAAAGAATAAGAGAATTCTGTATTTTAAAACAATCATATAATATAGATGGGAATGGGGTTCACAAAGTCCTATCTGTACTTGAAAAGCTGTTAACTGATGGCTGATAAAGGAGAAAGAAAATGCTGTTCACACTCCAGTAGTTTGCTCCACCCATGCACATAGTAAATAAACTAAGTGGACTTAAAAGAAAGAGTATATGAAGTTGGGAGTACAGGAAGAGCCCACACGAAGGGATGATCTGCTTACAATACAGTATAAGAAATTCTCAAACAATAAACACAGAATAATCTCAAACTTTCTTTCCTTTTTGGAGATACATCTCATTTAGCCCACCTTGGCCTCAAACTCAGCATGTATCTGGGACTGGCCTCCTACTGCCTCTGCTTCCTGAGTGGTGGACTAATAAGCATGCAATATCATACCCAGCTCAAAACTTTCCTATTTACTTATTTTTCCTTCAGATTTTCAGTTACCTACCTGGTGCAAATGATGGAAAGTTAGTAAATCCAGGCAGGTTAAACAGATTTACAGGCTGTGTTGGAAAGCTGAAAGGACAAAATAAATTGGGAGAAGAAGGATGTGATGCACTACTGCCTCTTTCTTTGTTTCTAGGCTTTTCTGGGTGTTGATTTTGTTGGCGCATAAGTTCAGTTAGCATTTGTTTTAACCTATAAAAAAGCCAGTAATTTAAGTCAGTTATAGTGTCATGAATAAAAGTTCAAAAACAATACATATGAATAGTGACTGAAAAGCATTCAGAATAGGTAGACTGTTCTGACCCTACAACAAGTACTTATTCACTCTGTTGGCCCAATTCAATAACTAGCTTGGCTCAATTTAATAACTAGTCATTGGACTGAGCTTAGTTCTAATAGACAGAGATATAAATATAAGAACCTAAATTTTTGCCTGCTCACTGATTTATTATTGTATAATTTAAATACTATATACTTCATCTAACATTAAGTATATAATTCAATACAAACTTTATAAACAGAAGCCAGGCCCACAGTGACAGATCATGGCTGTAATTCAGTCAATATACTGACTGCAGTTTGGCTCCTGCCTTTTTCCTTGAAGGTAACTGTAAAAACGCTCCTTTCCTTTTAGCACTCACTATACAGTATTTTATTTTAATCAGACAGGTTACCTCTGGACATTATTCTGCTGCCATGTTAGCTGTGTGTAGCACTGGTTCAGCTGGTGCATGATAAGGTGTACTTGAGGGGATGCCACATTACTAGGCAGAACACTGTACGGCCCTGTTAGAAGAGTCTGCAGCAAACAAGACAAAGTCTGTTGGAAGACAATGTTGACAATAGTTACAATGTGTAGAATAAACTGTGTACTGCTTCAAAACAATGTAAATTTAAAAAAATACATTTCAAAGATAAAATTTACCTGCTGGTCTTGCATCAGAGTCTGACAAATATTGACACTGAAATCAAGTTGTTTCTTTAGCTGATTAATTTGTTCTTGCCACTGTTCTTTCTCCTCTATGTAAGAGAGCTCTGACACCCATCGAAGGTTTTCTTGTCGTTGCATGCTGATATTCTGCTGCCTTGTCTTGGCTAAAGGACGGTAATTTCCATCTGCTGAAACGGGGCGATTGTTCTTCCACCTAATGCACAATTTAGAGCATTACATTATCATATGAGATAACTTGAGTTTTAAAATATGGCAACAAACCTCAAATCCTAGTTTATAGAGTATTATTTCTTTATTCAGTGTTAAATATGAAAAACAGAGAAGAGGGGGAAAATCACTATTTTCAGCCGATCCAATTATTCTTTAATTGCTTTCTAGTCTTTATTTGTATTCTTTACTATAGTCTAACTAACTACATTCTACAAAATAAAACTACTTTTAAGACTAAAGCACTTTTCCATCCTTCATTCTATACGTCATCAAGTGGAACAATTTTATCTGGTTAAAATTTATCCATAAATGTTTATAATAACTACAAGTAACAATGCAGATCAGAGATGGCTGAGTGGATCTGCACTTGTCACAAAGTCTGATAACCTAGAGTTTAACTCCCAGGGTAAAAGGAGAGAACCTACCCCTGAAAATTTTTTCTAGCCTCCACTTGTGCAACACGACACACACACACACACACACACATTTTTAAAATATGTAATTTTAAGATCAATCCACAAATAACAATGCATGTTGCTTCCGGTTGTTTCTGCTTGGCTTTGTTTAAAGACAAGATCTCACTACATTGTTCTGGTCTCAAGTGACCTCAAGCAGCAGATGGACTATCAAAATACACTGCTGCTGCCAGCAATAAAGTCAGTTTAGTAACAAAAATTTTCATTACCTGAAAATTTTCATTTTTTGCTTAATTCCCCCAAACAACAGCAAAGATGAAAGCTTAGGTATGATTCTTGATCTGATCTAGGTGGGAACTATTACAGCAACATTTTTAAGTAAAAAAGTATACACCATTTATATATGCAAGCATCTATAAATAAAAAAAAAATATATCCAATTTAAGAACCCCAGATGTTCTCTCCACCCCTAAAATGTTTGGAATCTCCGAGTGGCAGATTTTGTTTTGTTAAGCAGAACTTTTAGCAAAGCCAGAGTTTGTAACTTTTAGCCTTTATGATGAGGGGCATGGTCACCACAAAAATCAATCCGGTTGTTACTTCCAGACCTACACACTGACCTTTAGGGTAGGAAATGAAACCAGAGATTGAATCTGATTATCAATGGCATATTACTTAGTCAATTGTAGCTACATAATAAAACTTCCTTAAAATCTCTTAAATGACTTCGAAGAATTTCAAGGATGGTGACCAACTTCAAAGGTGGAACTCAAAGGCAATGAAGATCTACACACTTTCAGGCAGTACAGACATTGCCTCATATAGCTATTTCACATTAAGCAGCCAAGTTGAATACTTCATAATAATTTGGTGAAGTGTTTTCCAGAGTTATAGCAAATTATTAAATCTAATGACAAATTGTGGAAATTCTCATTTTAGTCAAGACAAGAGAATATAGTTAATTTAGGGACTTGTACTAAAAAGAATAATACTCTTGTGGGACTAAGTTTTTTTTCCCCCTTTGGTTTTTTGAGACAGGGTTTCTCTGTATAGCCCTGGCCGGCCTCGAACTCAGAAATCCACCTGCCTCTGCCTCCCAAGTGCTGGGATTAAAGGCATGCGCCACCATTGCCTGGTGGGGACTAAGTTCTTTAATTTGTAAGATCTGCATTACCTTTTGAGTAGTTGGTGCCATTATGAACTAAATTAACTGGTGTGAACTACAGAACTACTTGATGTCATAAAGACTTGAGATACTTAAAATCAAATAAAACTTAAACATTATAACTAACCTTGTTTTGGTTTCCTTTACATTGTAAGAGTTTTGATTCATGCTAGGAGGATACATAGGGAAGTTCTCATTGGAACTGGCATCCTGCTCCTCTTCCTCTTCATCTGTGCGAACAATTCCTTCTGAAAGATAACCGTCCTCATCTCCTTCTTCATCTAATGCACACTGAGTAGAACCTCCCCAAGTTGCCATTGTTCTACAGATAATGAGAGATGAAACAGGCATCATTATAGAAATTAGCTAGATATGTTAAGAGCTATAATGCTTAAGATTCTGACATACATGAAAACATACATGCGTATAAAATTTCATTTCATCACAGTAATTTTGAGATGTTATCTTATATTGCTGTTATATAGAATGTGTAGTTTACCTTCCACAAAATTAATATTTCAAAGAAATTAAAATAAGCATTATATCTCCTGGAAAGTTTTTCTTTAACTAAACTTCTCCCTGCTATTCAGTAAGTGATAGCCCTCTATTTCAGTGCTACCTAACAACATTTCCTGCAACAGTTGTAATGATCTCTACCTGTGCTGCCCTATGCAGCAGGTACAGGGCACATGAATTCTGAGCACTTAAAATGCTGCCGATATGACTAGGGAAAAATGAAATTTTTAACTTTAACTTATTAACTTAAATAGCCACTGTATTTACCAGCTGTGATATTAAAACAACTCTAGACCTGGACATACTAAATCAGGGAATCTGAGTTTACTTTTCAGTATCCACATAGGACAATCTCAGAAGCATCCATAACTACAGTGCCACAGAGATCAATAGCTATAGCCTCCACAAGCAGATGTGCTAGCACACACATACTCCCACATATACACACACAGAGTTGAAAAGTAGAAATAAATTAAAATTAAATAAATATTTAAGACTGAAGTACACAAAATATCTTCATTATTTTTCATAGCTCAGTAATATTTTGATCTCATAATTTTAAATGCTTAGAATTCTACTTTATACCAGTAATACAAAAATTACAGAAGGATGTTTAAAATCATTTTGGAAATTATTGGAATTTCTGCCCTAATCAAGACAAAATTCTTTTCATGTATGTATGTATGTATGTGAAAAATGGGCATCTTGGCTACACAGAAAAGCTGTCTTGAAAAACCAACATGGAAAAAAAAGTCAACAAATCAACAGTTTTTTAAAATTAAACACTGAAACAAAAATAAATCCAGAGATATACTAAGTTTGGTACTAACAGGATGCGGTATGGTAAGGTATGATAGGAAAACACTCTAAGTTTTCCACAACTACACTGTTCAGAGCAGAAGGCTCTGTATGAGCAGTAAAACAAGTCAGGAAGCCTTGGTAATGTGTTGGGCTGGCCTTGTTAAGCAGTCAGTACAAAGTGCATATGTATGTTTCTTAGAGCCAAGGCTATAGTTACGGCACATGATACAACACAGGTTTGGCAATGCCAGAAACACCTGGTATTTGTTTAGCATTTAATTCTGACTACATTTTTGGCTATATTATGTTGGAAATAAGCAATTTTTGTAAGCCTCGCCCCCTCCATCCAGTTAACATTCAATCACATGAACCCATAGGAGGGGGTCACAACCCACAGGTTAAGAAACTAGCTCTACACAAATAATTCTGAAACCAGATGCTCATCAAAAATATCTCAAGAGTTCTGTGAAAGAGCAAATACAGTGGCCAGAACAGAACAAGATATAATATACTTTATTCAGTAAAATGCACATTGAGACTCCAATACGATGAAATCTAAGAGAAAGAGAATATTTAAATATTTTAGAAATGCCATCTGAATATCTGAAAAGACTGCAACATATCTGGATTTCAAATTTTTAGATTAAATGTTACTATATAGCTAATTACCTTATCTTAACAAATAACTAATTCCTTCACAAATATTCCAAATATGGGACTTTCAAACTCATTTCTAAAAACTTAATGTTTTATATAAAAGACTTTATGATTATCCTCAAGAACCTTACAAATACACAATTTAAGATAAAAAGTGTTTCAACTGGGCATGGTGGAGAATGCCTATGGTGTGGGCACTGAGGAGTCGGAGGTAAGAGGATCAGCAGTTAACAGGTCACCCTGAGCTCTGTACGGAATTCAAGGACAGTGTTTATTACATGAGACTGTCATAATACAATATAGCATTCTGTTCTGGAAAAAAAAAAATGGCACTACAAAAATCACATTTTTCATTTTCTAAGTATAAAAATTTGAAATGAAAATAAGTTTTACAAACAATCTATGTCACCATTTGATCAAGTGCCAGAGTAGCTGAAATAGAAAAGAAAGCTATAGAATAGAAATGGGGTGAACTGAGTTATTCTTACTGACACATTGAAAAACACTTGCTGCAGTGAAACGACTGATTTGAACTGGGTTGTGCAGGACAATGAGTCTGCCTGACTTAACACTCTGGGTAAGTGATGTTTAAATGACTTTCTTACTTTTCTGTTCTGCTTTGCTGAGGAGTGCACAGGTTCTCAGATCCATCACTTCTCAATGAGATAGCCACTGGAGATGAGGTCTCAGCTAGCCCTTGCCTCCTCTGGTGTTCAGCCATTAGAGCTTCAAGTTGCTTCCTTCTTTGTCGTAGCTCCTCCCTTAACATTTCATGTCTTCGCATGTCTGACCACAGCTATTAGTTTAAAAACCAGAGTCAAGTAAATATTTGGACTTGCTGAAACCTTAAAGAATAAAAGTCTTAGTGATACTATCAGTACAACAATATTCTATTTTCAAATTTCTATTTTCATTCTACGATATCCATAAAGGGAACTCAATGGTTAAGAGTATGTGCTGCTCTTGCAAAGGATCAGAGTTCAGTTCCCAGCACCCACATCACGTGACCCACAACTGTCTGCTAAGTCTGGCTCCCAGGGATATCTGACACTTCTGGCCTTGAGCACCTACACTCATTTGTACATGCCTCCACCACAACACAGACAATTAAAAATACTAAAGTTAAAATCTTTTGAATATGTTCATAAGGGTCAAATAGTATTTTAGGGATATAAAAAAAGCAGTTATTAACTGTTCATGAAAACAAGAAACATTAAATATATTTCATGAACTATTTAAGATAAGCTATAGTATTATGCAAATCAAATAAAAATGAAATATCAAAGAATAGGCCCTTCTAAATGAAATAATTAGTGTTTTCTATAACTGTTCCTATATTTGCTAATAAGGAAAATGACTATTTTGAAACAATATAACTTCAGGAGGTTTATTCCCCAACTTAAAAGAAAAAAAAAAGAAAAAGACAGAAAATATACTTCACATATATTATCTGTCCAGGAGGTAAAAGGGCCCAAAGTCCCATCCCTAACCACACACACCACACACACACACACACACACACACACACACACACACACACACACACACACAGAAACAACTTTACAGACTCAGGAATTAGGAGCCAATTCAGGAACAACACTGTATCATACCTCATTATCCACCACTGAAGAATCTTCAGGCTCAATAACACATTTGCTTACACTGCTCTCATTTTCATTAACAGTTGGAGTTGAAGTAATAGCTGGTAGATATTTTTTTGTGGGACCACTACTTATACTAGTAGCTGACAGCTAAAAAACAAAATTTGTGTGTATATATAAATATATGTACATATGTGTGTGCATGTATATGTATATGTACATACATACATATGAACCAATACTATTTATATATATATATGTGTATGTGTGTATATGTATAAATTATGACAACTACTACTATAAGGCACTAATATAATTGAACTTACTTCATAAAGTAGTTATTTTACTTCTCTAGAGCTCTAGTGCCATAATCTGCTAGGATGCAACTAAAAAAGGCACCATGATCCAAAGATCATGCACGCACGCCTTTAATCCCAGCACTTGGGAGGCAGAGGCAGGTGGATTTCTGAGTTCGAGGCCAGCCTGGTCTACACAGTGAGTGCCAGGACAGCCAGAGCTACACAGAGAAACCCTGTCTCGAAAAATCAAAAAGAAAGAAAAGAAAAAAAAAAAAGAAAACAAACATGATAACAGACTAAAGGTGATGAGAATTAACAATTAGAACAGTAAAAACATATTAATCAAATATTGAGAGACGGGGGAATTTACAATCAACCTAACCTTGGCACATACTCCTTTGGACATTATTTATATTGATGACAAAGGACAAAAGAATTAGAAAGAATGGGAAAAGTACAAAATTAGAAACAGATGTATCAGAAACATAATCTGATGCTTTCCCCTTTTCTTCCTTCAACAAGTTTAACTACATAGTGACATTAACCAGGCTGGGGAGATGGTTCAGTGGGTAAAGTTCTTGGTTTGCAAGCTTTGAAAGGCTTGTATTCAGATCCCCAGGACTCACATAGAAAGCCAGGCATAACCACAAGAGCCTATAATCTCAGTTCTGGGACAGAAACAAGAGGATACCAGGGACATGATTACATGTCATGCACTTGGATCACTAAGCTCCCAGCTCAGTGAGAGAGACTCTGTCTATAAAGTATGACTGAAGTGTGACAGAAGATGACACCTGACATCAACCTCTGGTCTCTACAGGCTTTTGTGTATGCAGACAAATGTGCACACACACATATAAATGAATAAAGCTATACATAATAAATATATTTTAAGAAGATCTCAAAAAAGAGTATTATACTCTGACATCTAATATAACTAACATGGGAAAAATTACTTTATTCTTTGCCCCATCCGAAAAACTTAAAGAGTACTATATAGTAAGAAAAGCATGTAAATTAAAATTAAAGCTATACATAATTATTTTCTTTAAATAGCTCATGGAGGGAAGGAACTGGGTAAGAGAGGGGATGAGGAGGGGTATGGGGATGGAGATCAAGTGTGGAAAGAAAGAAGGCTGGAGAGGGCTGTGAGAGAGAACGGAAATCAGTGAGGGCATCTCTATTGAATAGCTGGAGACCTGGGGCTGCGGGTCAGGGGAGAAGCTTACAGGGATGACCCTAGCTGAAACTTGCACCAGAGGATATGGAGACTGAAGTGGCCACCTCCTGTAACCAGGCTAGACTTCCAATAGAGGGAGGGGAACATTAATCTACTCACAAAACCTTCAACCCCAAATCTGTCCTGCCTACAGCATATGCAGGGATAAAGATGGAGCAGAGATTAAGGGAATGGTCAACCAATGACTGGCTCATACAGGAGACCCATCCCATGTAAGAGAGCAAACCCCTGACACTATTAATGATACTCAGCTATTTTTGAAGACAGGAACCTAACCTGACTGACTCCAGAGAGGCTTCATCCAGCAACAGATCGAAACAGATGCAGAGACCCACAGCCAAACATCAGGGGAAGTTTGAGGAATCTTGTGGAAGTGTTTGGGATAGAATTGCATGAGCTGGAGTGGAAGTGTTTGGGATAGAACTGCATGAGCTGGAGTGGAAGTGTTTGGGATAGAACTGCATGAGCTGGAGGGGTCCAGGACACCACAAGATGGCCTACAGAGTCAACTAACTTGGGCCCATGGGGGCTCACAGTAACTGAACCACCAACCAAAGAGCATGCAGGGCTCAACCTAAGTCCCCTACATGTTTGTAGCAGATGTGCAATATAGTCCCCTAACAACATGTGGGTCTCCTAACTGAAGCAGAGGCTGTCTCTCTGGCTCTGTTGCCTAAGACTGGATCCCTTTCCCCTAGGCAAGACTGCCTGGTAGGGCCTCAGTGGGAAAGACTGTGCTTAGTCCTGCTACAACTGAGTATCACAGGGTGGGATGGTACCAAGGGGAGCTGTTCTCCAAGAAGGGGAGAGGGAGGGTAATTGGGGGGAGGGGCTAGTGAAGGTAGAACTGGGAGTAGAGGAGGGAAGGGGGCTGTGATCAGAATGTAAAGTGAATAAATTAATTAATGGAATAAAATAATTCATGATTGCTTAAAAGTTTTACTGTGTAATCCTAGGTCAATAAAAATGGAATGTTGATCTATATCTGATAAACATAAGCAAGAATAACTTAGTGTGATAATAGTTTTGAGCTTCCATGTCATAAATAAATGAGTAACTAGCCCAATACAAAAATAAAAGTAACCATTTAATAATTCCCATGTACTATTTTTCAAAGTAAAAAAAAAAAATCCAAATTTATTTCATTATTAGTTCATTCACTTCAGTAATCAGAAAACTGAAAAATATAATCTGCCACCTCAGCACCAGTAAAGACTAGTTCAAACTGACATTAACTTTTAAACATTTTCAAACACACTGAAAGAAATTTTATAATTACCTGAAGGTCAGGGCATGCCTTTTGTACTGCTTGAATTTTCTCTTGAATTTCAATCAATTTCTTTCTTTCCTCCTGCAGTTGTTTAAGTTCTCTCTGTTGCTGCTGTAGTTTAGCCTCATAAAATTTCTCTCTATAATTAAATTAACATATTTGTGGACGACAATAAAATAAGGATACAAAGCAAAATATAACACAGTAAGCACCTAGCTAATTAACTGGCTCTTGAGATTTTATTATGAAAGTAAAAGCTTACCATACCTTGTTTTTTCATTTACTCCAGTATCTATTTTATTAGAATTTTCTCTTGCATTATTGGAATTTTGTTTGGTATCTTCTTCTGCTGCATAGAAATCATCCAAATTTGATGCGGCAGGGACAACCACTTGGGTTGCATCATCATCCTGAAACAGCAAAATTATATAAAACTATCTGGAAATCCAAAGACATTATCTAATTTATACTTTATATAATTTAGTAGGCTAAAAACTGACATATATCAGTTGATATAAATATTTGATATAGTGTCTACAGAAAACCAAAGTGTATCCTCTATCAATTATAAGAAATTAAGTGCTAAAACTAAAGTGAGCCTGTTATAATTTTTGTCATGCTAGAAATTGAATGTAGGCCTTGGGCGTATCAGGCAAGTGTTCTGTGATATCCTGACATCCTTAGCCCCACCACTTAAAGTCTAAGCTGTCAATACTTAGTGCTATGGTTGGGATAACATCCACTCCCCAAAGGATTATGTGTTATTTTTAACCCCCACTCTGAAAATATTAGGAGGGTGAAAACTTAATCATGGTATGATGTTTTGACATGAGGCCTTTTAGAGTTACCAGATTAGGTAAATTCATAAGGGTGGAGCCCCAGTAGCTGAATACTCGTGGTTTTACAAGGAGAGGAAGGGTACAGAAAAAGACTATAGGAAAAGCAAGCAAGGGAAAGAGAAAACACTGGACAAAAGGACAGACTCATGTATATACTGTTCATTCCCCATCTTTTGCACAGCCTTCTAACTTTTAACCAAAATGTAGACCCTTAAAACCTCCCAAACTGTAAACTAAATAAGCTTCTTTTTTATAAAGGGATATAACCTCAAGTATTTCATTACAGTGTTATGAATTAAAACAATATTTAACAAAAATTAACCTGCTTTTTTTGGGGGTGGGGTGGGGAAGAGGATTAGGGGTGGCAGGGTTTGTATAGCCTTGGCTGTCATGGATATGTCTCTGTAGACCAGGCTAGCCTCAAACTCTGAGCTCTGCCTGCCTTTGCCTCCCGAATGCTGGAATTAAAGGAGTATGTCAACACTGTCCAGCAATGTGCCATTTCTTATTTTGTTGAAATAATGATCTATCAAAGAACAGCATTGTGTCAAATATGCAGAAACTAAAAAATTATTATGGAACAAGAAACTTGATAAAAAATTTTAAGAAATTTTAAGATGCATCTATTACAGTATTTCAAATAATCCATGCCCATTATCTGTTTAAAAACTTCCCTCATTTCCTCATTTTTCTCTTTAATTTTCTAAACAATATTTATGATATAAAAGACAGTAAGAGGCCAACAAAGCAAGAGGATCTGTCAGTTAACGGCCGCTTGGATTATAGACAGTGAGTTCCTCGTCAGTAAGAGATACAGGATCAGACTTCTTTCTGAAGGGTTGGGAGTTGGCTTATATTTAAAAACAGAAAGGAAGGAAAGAAGGAAGAAATAAAGGGAGGGAAGAGGGAAGAAGGAAGGAAAGGGAGGAAGGGAAATCCTATCAAAAATCTGTCGTGATTAAGTAGAAAAACAAAGTTTACCTTACTATCAGTAGATTTGCCTCTGTTGATGAACTAATGTAATAATTAGTAGGGGGATGAAAATGAGCTCCTGCATTTTCTTGAAAATATGTATTTATAATCCATGCTTTTTCTGAAGATTACATCTGAAATTTTAACTTTTGGAAATAATATTCTAATAAAATCATAATAAATTAGAATTGATTCTTATTAATTATAGAACTATGAATTTTGAAATGTTGGTACTATTCTAGTCTTTATATAAATCAAAAGACTAACCTAGCCCAATGAATGTTCTTATGAACAGGAGACTAGCAAGTACTGCGTTATAACTTAAGAAATGAAGAAGCTGTATATGAAGTATTTTCACAAAACAGGATACAGAAAAAGTGAAGTATGAGAAATAATGTCAAACAAAGCTGCCTGATCATACTTTAGTTTTTCAATGTACTATTTTGTTATTTTAGGTCACAGAGGATCTCAACCAGCCTAATACTATGACCCTTTAACACATTTCCTCATGTCGTGGGGACTTGAACAATTATTCCATTACTAAAATTCATAACTGTAATTTTGCTAGTTATGAATAGAAATATAAACATCTGATATACAAGCCCTGTGAAAGGGCCACTCACCCCCCCCCCCAAAAAGGGTTGCCACCCATTGGTCTTAAAGGAATAATGAGAAGCTAAGAGATAACAACAATTAACAAGATATGAGCTCTTACAAATATAAGAATATTCAGGACAGTCTAACTTGTTATTACTACTTGTTTCAGAAGCTACTTCATGCTTTTCAAACAGTAATAGTCATATGACCTAAGTTCAAAATGTAAAGTGGAATTTTTTCCCGACACACTTCACATACATGAACAAAAATAATAGGCACATATACCTCAAAAGGTGTTTATGCACATTTTACATGCATAGGTTTGAAATGTTTATGCACTTCCTTTTCTTCAGAGCTCTTCTTCTCATATAGATAATTTAGAAAAAGCCAAAAATCCAATGAATAAGCAAAGTATAGTACACCAATATAAGAAAAAATGTAATAAAAGGTATGAGACATGAACTCACTTTGCTTAGATTATCAAATAAAAGTGATTCTGGTAAGCAACTAGAAATTTTCCATTCAAGTTAAAAGGTTTGATAATGCATGCAAATGATCTAACAAAGTACTTGAAACAACAGAGAAAAAGAAAGCAAAGGAATAATTTCACAAGTTAAGCCACTTTTTTTGCTCAAGAAAAATTATACCTACCATAGTAAACTACAAAAAGCAAAAAGCTCACCACATTAGATAATAAGGAAGTGTTAATGTTTACATAATTACCAGTACATATGTATAAATTATTTTCAAACACATATATTAATAGTTGAGCTTTACTAACATTCTAAAGTTTGGATTGGTTTTTTTTTTTTTTTTTTTTTTTTTTTTTTTTTTTTTTTTTTTAATATCAAGTAGGTTAAGATCTCAGGGTTGGGGCTGGAGAGATGGCTCAGCAGTGAAGAAATACTGACTGTTCTTCCAGAGATCCTGAGTTCAATTTCCAACAACTACATGGTGGCTTACAACCATTTGTAATGGGATCAAATGCCTTCTTCTGGTATGTGTGAAGACAGTAACAGTGTACTCACATAAAATAAATAAATCTATCTAAAAAAAATAAAGATCCCAGGCTTTGTTCTAGGCTATAAAATCTGGCCATCATAATTATGTAACATTGGGCAATTAACTTTTTCAGTTTGTTTAATATCTATCTCATGATGCTTTTACGAGATCTATATATGAGGCCAGTGTCATCAGCAAAAACAATTATGCAGGGTTGTACACAGCCATGCTCCTGTGTTTCTATATACATACGGTTGCATTCTCACCATAAGTTGTAAAAGGCATTCTATGCTTTATAAAGACAAAGATACCTACCGTCTCCCCATTTTTTTCCTTAGGACGTCTCTTGTGCCTAAAGCAGGCCTCCAATTTGCATATAGTCAAGAATAACTTTGAATTTCTCCTAATCTTCCTGCGTCTACCTCCCAAGTGATAGGACTACAGATGTGCACCACCATGTCAGGTTCAATTTCTCAAGTTCGCCAGTGTCTGATGTAAATAGCATGTAAACTACTAACCCTTTAATGGGAAAACCCAGGATTCAAACATAGGGCTGGGGAATGTAACTCAGTGGTAACATACTTCATATATCTGCAGGGTCCTCAATAAAGAAGGTTCGATGTAAGAAAATAAAAAGAAAAGAAGTTATAACAACATAATTATCAGGGCTGACAAGATGGCTCAGCGGGAAAGAGCATTGACTGCTCTTCCGAAGGTCCTGAGTTCGGATCCCAGCAACCACATGGTGGCTCACAACCACCCGTAATGAGAGCTGACACCCTCTTCTGGTGCGTAGGCAGCTGCAGTAAATTATGCCGGAGCTAGCGGGGTGGAGCAAGTGGGGCCAGCAGAGGTTCTGAGTTCAACAGCAGCCACACACGATGGCTCACCACCATCTGTACAGCTACAGTGTACTCATACACATAAAAATAAATAAAATATATCTTAAAAAAAAACATAATTATCAACCACACACAACCTTTCACCTTACATGACTGTACTATTTCAACTTACCTGCACCATAGCAACAAGATCTTGGAGCTGTTTAAGTTTCTCTTTTGCAGCCATGAGTCTACTAATCTTCTGTTCAAATTCTTCATCTTCTGGTGCCTCATCAACCAGACTGCTCCTACGACTAGATAATGAAGCCCCGCTGACTCCTTCCTCTTCTACTTCCTCTTCCTCATCTTCACCATGTGCTACGTGCAACCTCTGTTCTCCTTCTCTATTGTATCGACACTCTGTTGAAAACAAGTATCATTTAAGTACCTGATTTTAAAACATTAAGAGTATGTGATTTTAAAACATTAAGAGGCAGGCAGATTTCTGAGTTTGAGGACAGCCTGGTCTACAGAGTGACTTCCATGACAGCCAGGGCTACACCAGAGAAACCCTGTCTCGAAAAACCAAAAAGAGTATAAGTCAAAGATAATCTACTTCACAGCAGTAATATGGAAAATTCTCTGTGAATGGAGGGAATCGTACCTAATGGAGGCATGTTTAGTGCTCTGATGTTGGCAGCAGATCTGTTATTAATTTCACAGTTAGAATTAACTGGTCTCCCGTCTCTATTATTAGAACCACACTGTGTATTACTGTTAGTATTCACTTCATTCCAGGTAGAAGCTACCTGTGGATTTCTGAAAGAAATTAAAGCCAAGTTATTTAAAACAACAACAAAGATAAATAAAAAATAAAATTCTACCTTAGGCCTATAATAATGTAGTTGCAAGCTAAGAATAGCATTAACTAAATCATTTAATGCTGAAATAGTAACAGATTCCTGCTTTTTAATTTGCTTTTCTGTAACTTAGATGTTTATAAATAAAAGCATCTGAAAACTCAAAATATACCTAAGGTTTAGAAGTACGGCATAAAAAAATGCTAAATTTGATACTTCATAAACTTACATTAAGTAACAAACAGCAATTTTCCTAAATTATTGCCTTTAGTATTTCCTTCTTTTTTCCACGGGACAAGAATGATTATTAAACTAACAGATAACTTCCATAGTAAAAGCTAGAATATGAAGCTAATAATGAACACTTCACTGATGTATCTCCCTGTCCCAACTCCACATACATGTATACATTCAGATGAATACATTGGGAAGAAGAAACTGGTTGTCACCTAATGTTAATAACAGGTTCAGAATTTTCATGTTCAGAATCATATTCTGACTCTTCAGTTTCTTCATCTTTTGTATTTTCATTTACAGCATCTGTCATCATATCTGATGTTTGTTCATAATAATGAACTAATTCTCTCAGTTCATTCAATCTCTTTTGAACTTCATTTAACTTCCTGATTAAAAAAAATGGAACATTAACACCAACACTATTTTAGAAAAAGAAACCCTTATTTTTTCACTTAATAGCAGTTGGCACACACACACACACACACACACACACACAGAGATTTAGACTAAGTTCTCAGGGCATATGTCAATTTTAAAAATAGTTTCAGCTGAACATGTTGTTGCATGTCTTTAATCCCAAAATTTAGGAGGCTGAGCTCAAGGCCAGCCTGGTCTATACAGTGAGTTCCAAACCAGCCAAGACTGGCTATAGAGTAAGACACTGTCTCAAAACACACAAACAAAAAGAAGCAAAACAAAACTCCAACAGCATGAACTGAATGTCATATACCTCATCCCTGTTTTTCAGGTGTAGAAGCAAAGCCTTTCTAAATGTTTTGCTTACAATGACAGTCTTGTACAATATAGTTTCAGGGGTATGACTCTAGAGCATGGGGTTTGCTTTGAATATTAAAATATTTTACCTATAGCTCTTGCTATTTGTAACCCTTTCTCTGAAAAATGATTAACAGCAGTTTACAGAAACTACCTGAGCGATGCCATATTTCTTTTAGCCAACTGATAAGATTCAGAGATATTACATCAGCTCCTTCCACCATACATCTTAAGAATGTTTATCTTATTAAACTTCAGCTTCTTACAAATTTTCAAGTTTACAATATCCTCATTGTTTAATTATTTAATAATATGAAGAATGATTGCAAAAAGTATTTTACTGTAGTTTTTCAGCTGGATTTAGATGACCTTCATTTTCACTCTCATTCTGAGAAACTAGAGAAGTGGCAGGACAAGGAACAGATGAGACAAGACTATTGGAATCTCCATTGACAGCTGGTACAAAGCCCATAGGAGCAGAGAGAGCTACAGTTGAACTTCTCTTATCCCCACTTCTTTGCAGAGAAGTTGAAGGCACAACTATGAAAGAGAGAAAAAAATAAGCAATTACCAGACTAAACATGATATAAACCAGCATGTATTTACAGTTTGGATTCTTACAAACAAAATAAATTAGTTAGCATCTTAAAATCTGCAGATTTAAATCTTGAAAGCTTATGTACATACATAGGCCACTTGTTAACATAGCTCAACAACTAAATACAACAAAATACACAAGGAAAACTATTTTTACTTCCTCCTTCCAGACTATAACTTTTGCATTATAGCTACTAGGTTAAAAATAGATGGTTAAAACAAGACAGAAACTGACAAGAATTACAATGTTATATGCTAGAAAAACAATCAAAAGAGCCATAGGATAAACTTCTCTGAGATTACAGAGGGTGGGTCACTATGTCTGTTGAATAGAATAAAAAAAGCCAATCCTAGCAGGTAATTATTAAGACTGTAATTTTCAACATCCAACAACTTAAAAACAATAGCCATTTATTTCTTCCTCAATGAGACTATCATTGTTTCTCATTTTAATGCCACAATTATTACAGCTGGTTTCCAATGATCTCTGCTATTATTTTCATTCTTCCTTTTACTACTGCTTTTACATGCTTTTCTAGAAGTGGTTTCTTAAAAGTTGTCAGGCAGCAAATGTAAGACTTTCTTTGTATACAACACTGAGGCAAAGCCATAAACAGACCTTTCAAATCTTAAGTTTTCCTTAGTTGTCTTCCTCTGTTCTTAAACGTTAACAACTGATATCCTCTACAGGAAGAGAAAGGTAGCTGAGATTAAGAGGGTGAAATGAGTGTGTTTCAGGACAGAAATAGTCAGGTTCCTTTGAAAGTGGCAGAGAAACAGGAGATATCTGAAGAATAAAGAACTAATATTCCAAGATGGATGTGGCAATGCAAACATAGAATTCCAGACCTGGTAAGACTGAGGTAAGAATACTACAAATTTGAAGTGAACCTGATCACCATTGTAAAATCTTGTCTCAAGGGGGCTGGTGAGATGAAGAGGGGAAGAGCACCGACTGCTCTTTGGAAGGTCCTGAGTTCAAATCCCAGCAACCACATGGTAGCTCACAATGTACAGCTACAATGTACTTACATATAATAAATAAATCTTTAAAATCTTGTCTCAAAACACAAAAGAGAACATCCTATTCTTTTGTTATTTTGAATGATTTATTTATATTTTATGTATAAGTACCTGTGTGAATTTATGTTCATCACCTGCATGCAGGTGCCCATAAAAAAGACGCCATCAGATCCCCTGGAACTAGAATGACAGAAAGTTGGGAGTGCCTAGTGTGGGATCTAAGAACCAAACCTGGATTCTCTGCAAGGGCATTATGTGCTTTTGGCTATGGAGCCATCTTTCCAGGTGAAGAATAGGGATTCTAAAAAGGGCGTTCCTATCCATTTTAACTTTTCATTCAGACAAAAATGGGAATGTTACAGTAATAATGACCAGCTGAGGTTACTCAAGCTGATTCCAAGTTCCAGCACTTAAGAACTCCTATTACTGTGGGGCGGGAACCAGGATTGAGAATGTGACTAGAGACTAGCTCCAAATTATCCCAACTTCGTCTTTTTTCTTTTATGAATAGATTTAACATCTACTTGGCTCTTATGGCATACAGGCTTATTAAAAGGCTTTTCAGATTCAAGTTTCCTTTTCAAATATTATATATTTTATGAAACTAGTTATTAACCTATCAAATACATACTAAGTAACCAGTATGTGCCAGCATGTGCACCTATGTGCCCTTTACAGGACACTGCTAAATCACATTTACTTACATGAGGAGTTGTTCAGATGCTGATCTCGAAGGTTATGAAGTTCTCCAAGTAATTTGTCCATTTTCTGTTTCTTTTCCTGTAGTACTCTCATTTTGCTAAAAAGCTGTACTTTCTCATCAGGTAAATGTTCAGAAACTGGAGGATTTCTGCTCTGAGAAATCTCTCTAGTTAATGAAAGACTTTCTGCCTGTCTTCTGTTGTCTGGAACAGCTGGAGGCTTAAGTTTAAAAAATAAAGAAAAAGAGGAAAAGATTTAAAACAAATTAAGTTGTATTTTACTGTATGTTGGCATTTATTTTGTTTCCTATTTTGTTATTAACACTTTCCTTCCACTAACAATCTTATACCTATGTCCTTCCAGTATCTGAGAGCTTCTTTACATAAGGTTTGACAAGGTTTATTAGAAAACTTTACTAAGTTTTGCTAGATAACTGTCCAAAATGAATGGCTCGCCTCATTTTCTTGGTGGGCAAGACAAGTGTTGCTACCTTTCCCAGTGAGAGGCAATGTTGTTCACCCATTCTTCTCCAGATCCCACACTCAAAATTCACATGCATATCTTTATTTTACAAAGTTCACAAAACTAAAACATTATTAATTCTAAAATTGTCCAGCTAAACATGGCAGCACAAGCCTGTAATCCTAGTGCTTTACGAGGCTAGCACAGAAAATGAAAAATGTGAGCTCAGCCTGTCTTACAAAGTAAGACTTTACTTCAATACCAAATCAAACAAAAATACTCCTCCTCCCTCAAAAGCCTTTCTTAAAGTTGTCAGTAAGATAAAATAATGCAAGGGCATAAACTTAAAACTAATTTTAAGTCTCTGGGTTTTTTGTTGTTTTTTTTTTTTTTTTTTTTTAAGCCAGGGTCTCATTATGTAGCCCTAGCTGTCTTGGATCGCACTATGTAGACCAGTCTGGCCTTGAATCCACAGACCCATCTGCTTCTGCCTCCCAGTGCTGGGATTAAAGCATGCCTAAACCACCATACACAGCCTAACTTCAAGTCTCAAGGCTATAACTACCTAGTGTTTAAAAGAGGTAAAAAGAATGCTTATCTAACAGCCTACACAAAGAAAACCAAACTGCTCAGCCCAGTTAAATTAGCTTTTCTGGGTGCGGATCCATGGCTCACTGGTTAAGAGCACTGGCTGCTCTTACAATGCTCTTACAAAGGACCTAGGTCCTAGTATGCACACCAGGCAGTCACAATTACTATAACACTAGCACAGGGGATCTGACACCCTCTTCTGCCCTCCGTATGCATATAATAATACAAACACACATTCAGGTACACATATACAAATAAAATAAAATAAACCTTAACAAAGTAGATTTTCCTCTTACCTAGAATTTCTCAAAAGACTGTGTTAAGAATCATATGGGGCTCACCCACATCTTACATATCATAATTTTGGAGGTTGAAGGAAGTTTGGAGGTTTGATGGTTCTGTATCCATTTTCCCCCTTTTTCGTTTTTCTGTTTCTTTTTTTTTTCGAGAAAGGGTTTCTCTGTGTAGCCCTGGCTCTCCTGGAAGTCACCCTGTAGACCAGGCTGTCCTCAAACTCAGAGATCTGCCTGCCTCTGCCACCCAAGTGCTGGGATTAAAGGCATGCACCACCACTGCCCAGCTTTTTTTTTTTTAAAAAAAAAACACTGATTTATTCTTTATTGCGAAGATTTATGACAAATTACTTAAAGGCCAATATTTTTAGTCCCCACTTAATTGCTTGTTCCAGTTCACTCTATGCATATTGAAGTCAAGTATGTGAAAATACCTGCTAATGCTCATATCTGATCTATGATGTGAAGATTTAACAGTCAGTACATCAAATGTCACTTTGTCAAAGCAATAGTTTTTGCTTTGATATAATAATTCAGAAATAGGTTATCAGGACAGTCAAAATTTAAATTCAGGGGCAGTCATGTTTCAAATCTTAATTGACCAAAACTTAAAATCAAACAGCCTTGATTCTGTAATACTTTAATATTAATTTAATGTATGGTTTTTGATGAATACTTTCAGAGATACCTACGTTGTCCACACCAACTCTGGCTACACCTGATACCTTTAAACTTAATTATGAAGGTAACTAGGTTTCCTGTATCTAATATTTATATGGTCAAAAGTTCACTACTGTCAGTTCACTTATATAAGCCATGTGTGCTCGCTCTTTCCCAGTTTTTGAAGCTGTGATGTGTTTATCCTCATTATAAAATTTCTATGACACTTAAAGTTAACACAACCACACTGATGCCACTCTCAGGGCAAAGCAGAACTGAACAGTCCCTCAGTGCCATCACCACTGAACTCTGCTCTGTCACCGCTGCCTGGATGAACACTGACATTTAGTTACAAGTTTAAAGACACAAGAGTTTAAAAAATTGATTTGCACAAAGGAAATAAAAAATTATATACAACAAATTGGTCTTAAAAATACAAAAATAACATCTGTCACTTCTGTCATGCCAACAACTTGACATATATACACATGCAGAAAAGGTTCCAACTCGGCCATCTGAGCAGCTGTGCTCTATGATGAACAAACTGCTGCTGTCATTTCACACTGACTGGAGGTGTATTCAAATTATTTTATATACTAAATACTGCAAGTCTTTATAATAACATAATATATTATAAATTCTGGCTATAGTAGTTTTTGCTTTGATTAAAAGTAATGTCTTAAGCAAGCTAACACTAAGTTCACTAAAATTCACAATAGTTCAGGAATCTATGACCTTAACAATAAACCCAAAATGTACAACTATAAAAAGCAAGGAGCGATTACTGCCATGCAAGATTTAAACTGAAAACTTCAAGAAAATGCAATTTAAACCAAGCTCAAAATATATGTAACACAAGAGTCAGCAGCAAGTTCACCAATGATAGACTTAAAAAGAATCCATTCTCTTTGCTGGTATAAAGCAGACCTTCAAATCTGAGAACAAGCCATCTGTCCTCTAGAAGACAGCCTCTCAAGAAATTAGCTCTTTTACAGTTGTTTTAATGAAACCTTTCCTCTCAGTTAAATCATATACCTCTTTGCAAATCTGCTTCATTGTGACTTCTTTCAAGTTGGCATCAGCCAGTAATTTCTTCACTGTTTCCTTTAGCTCTTCATCTGTAGGTGTTTTTTTCAGTTTGTTAATTAAGGGCTCATTATCAGAACTATCTTCAGATTCAGACTCTCTTTTGGAGCTGCTGTATTTCTTCTTGGTGGTGCTGCTGTCTGCCTTCTTAACACTAGCACTCTTTACAGAGTTCTTACTTTCAGCAGTAGCTTTCTGGTTTGCTTTTTCTTTTATAGATGTCTTTTTTGGTGGTTGCTCTTCTTCACTTTCTTTCTCTTCATCTTCTGAAGACTCTTCCTTATTTTTCTTCTCATCTTCAACACTACTAGATTCATCTGACACAACTTCAGGACATTTAGTTTGCTTTGACTTCCTTGTCGTTCCAGAACTGTTCCGTTCTCTTTGACGACCTTTGCTGGAAGATTTTTTGGATTTTGGCAATGGTTTGCCAGAAGGCTTTGGATGCATTAAGAAACTCAAGATCCTCTTCACTAGTTCACTGCTCACACCTGACCTCTCCAAATCAAGAACCTCACAGATGCTCTTTAACATAGAATTTCTAAACTTTTTCAACGTTTCTTCCTTCTTTTTGTACTGGGTACTGCCCTTTTCAAATGGAAAGCCACTGAACTGACCCACGTTCTTCTTCAACGAGGACACTGTGCCCGGCCTGTTGTAAAGCAGTTTGTGTAGATTTCTAAGTTCATCTGTCTTTTTCTTACTCAGAAAGAAATGTATTCTTTCAATTTCACAAAGTTTCTGACCCTTCCCTTGTGGGATTGTAAATGGCTCTCTTTGTAAGGAAGACATTTGCATCGTCAATCTCTCTACTTTCTTCTCTCTCTTGCCTTCCACGATAAGACTCTTTTCTTTTTCTTCCTCCTCGTCCTCTTCTTCATCGTCGTCGTCCTCCTCCTCTTCACTCTCCTCCTCACCACTCTCTTCCCGGGGAGCCGGCATCTCATGTTCCTTCTCGGATGCTGGCCGCGCGGGGTCGTCCTCTCCCTCTGCATTAGGGCCGGCAGCTGCCGACATGCTGGGGGCCGCGGGTGCGCACGCGAAGGCGGCCTCGGAGTAGCAGTCGGAGTAGAAGGCGCGTGGGCCTAGGTCCTCGTGCCGCCGCGCGCTCTCCTCTCCGCTCCTCAGAATCAACAAGATTTTCAAAATGGCGGTTCGGGAAGCAGGGCAAGAATGCACCGGCCAATCAGCGCAGTGCGCTGGGACTTGGCCCGCGCCCCTTTTTCGTTTTTTCAAGACAGGGTTTCTCTAGGCAGCCCTGGCTGTCCTGGAACTCTATAGACCAGGCTGGCCTCGAACTCAGGGACCCACCTGTCTCTGCTTTCCAGGTGCTGGGATTAAAACCTTGCCCCACGAGGAGAGACCCTTGGCCCTGTGAAGGTTCTATGCCCCAGTGTAGGGGAATGCCAGGGCCAGGAAACAGGAGGGGGTTGGGGTGGGGTGGTGAGCAGGGGGAGAGGGGAGGGACAGGAGTTTTTGTTTTGTTTTCGTTTTTTTGTTTTTTTGGGTTTTTTTTTGTTGTTGTTTTTTTCCAGACAGGGTTTCTCTGTATAGCCCTGGCTGTCCTGGAACTCACTCTGTAGACCAGGCTCGAACTCAGAAATCCGCCTGTCTCTACCTCCCAAGTGCTAGGATCAAAGGCGTGCGCCACCACCGCCCGGCTTTTTTGTTGTTTTTTTTTTTTTTTTTTTTTTTTTTTTTTTTTTTAATTTTATTTTTTGGGGTTTTTTTAAATTTTTTTTCTTTTTTTCGGAGGGGAAACTGGGAAAGGAGATATCATATGACATGTAAATAAAGAAAATATCTAATAAAAGAAAAAAATAAATTAGTGGCTGTAGATTCTCCTCCCATTAAAAACAAAAACAAAAACACATGCCCCACTACCATTTTTAAACAGTCAAGCCAGGAGATATTTATGTTTACTAAGGCTTGAGACCCACTGGGTTAATTAATGAGATTTCTAAACTTAACTATATAAACCAATCACCTGAGAATCACGAAGCTGATTATGGAAACGTTGAATTAAATCATTCAGTTCTTCATTTAGTTCAGATGTGATGCTGACTCCAGATAAGCTTCCTGTAGTTTCTGTAACAACTGAAAACAAAGTTAAATACAAACATTAATTTGAAACTTTTAGTTACCTTACTTATCTGTCGGCCAATCATTTTATTAGAAGTTTATATCTGACAACATAAAAATAAAGAGACAACTACTAACTCTAGTGACTCATGTTTTTCAATCTCAACATACAAGGAAGGCTAGGATTGTAATCCCAATTAATAAATGTGATTTGTTGGGTCAGAGATAGGAAGACTCTATCAGATAGAGGGAACAGTGCTGAACTCTGCCTCCTCCAAGAAAACCAATACTGCAATTCAGGAACAGGCACGTTTTTTTCTACAAAGTATAGACTGAAAATTAGCATGGCTCTCCGGAATACAGTTCTTATCTCAACCACCCATTTGTCCCATTAAAAAGCAAAAAAATTAGCAATATATAAGACTGGCAGTGTTCCATAAAAGCATGCCATAAAGTGGACCAAATGGAGCCAGCCACGCTCTGTGCTCCCACAGCTGAATAGATACATTACTGAAGTAGCTGCTTGTGATAGAGCAATTTCAGTAAAGACCACAGGTTTTATCATCTTCATTAAAAACAAAACAACAAAAATCCTCTCATCCTCCTAAAGCACGTTTCTGAAGAGGATTGTGACAATACCTACTGTTCTACTGCCCAGAATCCCATCTTTATCCTTACTTTTAGCCTTTCAATTTTAAAAGCCATAAGTTACAAAAATGCTTTTTTTTTTTTTACAAAGTACCATCATTTTCTGCTAAAAAAAAAAAAAAAAAAAGCCAAACAAACCAAAACAATAACAACCAATAACTAAAAACTAGTATTTGAGGCTGACAGAAACCTTTTTCTAGGCTAAATTCTCTGTGGAAAACACCAAAATTACAATTCAGATAATTAACAAACAACTTGCTGAACAGTAAAAAAAGCACTCCTTGTCTAAGGAAGATGTATTGTTTCTCTGAACAAACTAGAAACACTAACCCTTGCTTTTATAGTTTTCTACTGTAAAATTTCATAAACAGAGGGGAAAACTTTTAAAATTATTAAGCTAAAGTTCTTATAAAGTTCAAATATAAATCTCCTAGTTACAGACTTTTATTGAAATTCCTAATAGTATATTTTTGTAAAAGAAATTACTTGTATATTTTAACCTAAAATTCAACAGCCTTCTACTAATATTCTCTGTATAAGTTAGCCTAGCCAAGTTAGAAACTGTGTTTGACATCCTTTTCTATCAAACAGTTCCAAGGGTAAAAAAGCCTTACCCAGTAGCCTACAATTCTGATGATCCAACAAGATGATGTAAATTCAACTACTGAAGATTATGGAGAAGAGATTAGGAACTTTATGAACCCCACTCTTCTACAAGAATATATAAGCAGTTAAAGGCTGATGTGCATGGTACAGACACTACTACTCCAGTAGGGCAGTCACTGGTTGGTTGCCCATAAACCTATAAGTAACCCACAATCTTATAAGCAACCTTCATGAAACTTACTATGTCTCCCAAATAGCAAAAAGCAAACCAAAAAATAAAAAAATAAAAAAGCTGGCCTAATTATAATGCTCAAAGATAAACTGAGAATTAATGAGAAAACATAATTATAATTAAGCCAATGGAAGTCTATTATATCACTTTGCAAATGTATACAATTGTTATCTGTCAATTAAAAATAAAACTAAAAAAGTTTTTATTGAGTTTTAATAAGCAACAATCTTACTTTTAACCTAATAAAAACTTAAAACAGATTTGAAGACAATAAGACAGACTACAAAATTAAGACTCAATACTAATCAATTCTATTGTCACTTATATACAGCTCTGAAGGAAAAAGAAAAAAAAAGGTTGAGTCTCACAAATACTGAATAAAGTATAATAGCAGCTTTAAAAGTTCATATATACAACTGGATATCTAACTGAAATAACAGAACTGCTAACATCAACTACTAAAGATGCTCTCTTACTTTACTTCCTGTTTCTCTGTTTCTGTTTTCTCCAGGTGCTAGGGACTGAACCAGGGCATACTTAAGCTGGCAAACCTACAACCCTCCCTACTTTATTTTATGAGGCACTTTCACTATGAATTACTATTAGAGGAGGGTGTCTATGTACACATATGTGTACATCAGAGGTTGATTTTGGGTATCTTCCTTAGTCACTCTCCACTTATTTTTGAGACAGTGTAAGGAAAAATTAAAGCTTTAAACCTGTGCTGACTAGGAAGAAAAGTTATGGGCCTAAGAATCCATCACAAACTGGCCACATAGGCCTGGGAAAGAGCAAACAAGTTGTTAGATATCATAAGAGCTGGCAGGTCAAGAAGACATAAAACTATAAACATAGAGGAAAACATGTCTAGGCAAACGAGGACATGTCCAAGGCCCAGGCCTGCAAAGACGTGCCTGGCGGACACTAAGTAATGGACCATCTGGTCCTCTCAGATATGGTTTAAGGTCAGATGCTCTGTTGACTCAGATTAACACCAACCTTAGGAATTTTCCACTCTGTTCTGCACATAATAGTTAATATTTGAACTAGCCAATCATGTATGACCACACTGATCCCTTTGTTCCCTCAGACCTTTTCCCTATAAAAACCCCTAACTTTCAAGCCTCGTGGTCGGCTCCACTATCTCCTGCGTGAGATAGGTATGGTGCCGAACCAGAGCATCCTGAAATTAAAATATACCTCTTGTAATTACATCAAGATGTGGTCTCTCGTGATTCCTTGGGTGTACATCCTCCCAAGATTTGAGTGGGGGTCTCCCCCAGGGGTCTTTCAACAGTATTACTCACTGAGCCCAAAGTTCATCAACTAGCTATACTACAGAAGCCCAGGGCTCCTCGTCTCTGTCCCTTTTCGAGCTGGGATTACAGATGACTTGGTTTTAATGTAGTTGTTGAGGATCCACACTAAGGTCTTATGCTTGTGGAACAAGCACCTTACCAACCGAGCCATCTCCCCGCACCCTAAGAATTCTTGAGCCTCCTTGCCTCAGCCTTCAGTGTGCTGGAAGTACAGGTGTTATAATACCAGGCCTGGCTCACCTATGATTTTTTTTTTTTTTTTGCAAGACAAATAAAGAACAACAATCTTAGCTGAGTGACATTTAAAACAAAACAAAACAAAAACAGTAATTCCTGCAAAGTGGAAACGAAAGAAACAAGAGCCCTATCACTCTGAGGTTATAAAACAGTACTATATATACAGGCCTGTCTCTTGTACCTCTCAAAAGTACTCTGTCTGTAAGGTATGACAGCCAGGAGTTGTTCCTGCAACCTCTTCTGTATAACCAGAGAAAAGCATAGGACAGAGTAAACCTTGCTTGCAGGTTGCTAAACTAGTCAACAACCGAGATCTGATTATATAGTAATAGCATTCATTTTATAATGAGCCTTTCTTGTAAAACTATTATTCTATGACTATCACATACCAGAATCATCCATCACAGCTATAGCTTGCTCTGCTTTATGCTGCAAAGCTAGAAGAGCAGCTTGTCGGCCCTGTAGAGCTCGCAGCTGTTCCTGCTGTTGTAACATTCTTTTTAATAAATCATGTTGTTTCTTCAAATTTTCTGTCTCTTCCATAGGCTCCTGCTGAGGATCTCTGGCCTGAAAAATAAGACCAACAATACTGATACCTGACAGCTAAAGTCCATGGCCGTTGCATTTGCCAATGGCAAAGTATAGTAGATACTAGTTTCAATTAAATACACAACTCTAGCTACAGTTTTAACAGACTTAGAAAACGGGGGTATGTCTCACACTAAAAATTGGGTAATCTTACAGTGAAAAACTGTGAGTAGTTAGTTAAAAAGAAAGGGAAAAAAACTCTTAGAAAACAGAAGGTTCAAAGTCTAGGAAGGCAAATGGAGCTGTACATATTGCAGACAAAATAATACGGAACCAATTACAAATTATACTGACTTAATGCTCTCAAAGACTTTCTCCTTATAGGTTATACTATCAGGAAACAAAACTTTCTACCCATTCTAGAAGATGACTTTTAACATATACAATAAAAGCAAAATAAGAGGGGGTGGGGGGAAGAAGACAGAGACAGAGAGAATAAATATACCAACTTCTAACCAAAGTCAAGAATTTTTAAATATATTTGTTGATTATCTTATGTAAAAGGGCCTAACTGAAGCACATTAAGTATATAAAAAAAGGAGAAAACTCTATTTTGTATCAAGTGGTTTTATTAGTTTTTAACTTTTTTTTTCTTTTGTTTTTTTCCAGACAGGGGTTTTCTGTGTAGCCCTGGCTGTCCTGGAACTCACTCTGTAGACCAGGCTGGCCTCGAACTCAGAAATCTGCCTGCCTCTGCCTCCCAAATGCTGGGATTAAAGGCGTGCACCACTACTGCCCCAGCTTTAACTCTTAAATTAAACTCTTGAGTTTGGGGCATAAACTGAGTCTGGAAGATTTCCCCTATACACTAAGAATTTACCATCCTCTCTATATGCAACATAAAAGATTTAAATAGGGACTACTTAGAAGAAACTACCAATGGGCCTAGAAAGGGCTCAGCAGGTACACACACTTGTTACTTTTGCAAAGGACCCAGCCCAGGTTCAGTACTTGACTGAGAATGAGGATTCTACTTGACCTTGCCCTGGGATAAGTCTCCCATTCTGTAAGCTTCAATGCCCTATTCCCTTCATTATTTCCCTAAAAATGCAAGAGGCAATTAGTCTGGATAGGTAAATTCCAAACCAGAGTTCGGCTAAGAAGTTGGAACATTGTTAAAGGTCAGAGAGCAATGCCCAATTTTGTCTAGCTGTTAATAGATCATATCTTGGTGGGCACCTAGCACTCGAGTTCACAAGGACATATCTGGACTACCTCTGAGTTAGGGGTGCCAGGAGACGTTGCAGGAGACTGACTGACTTGAAGCTTTTGCCTCAAACTGCTGTCACGCAAAGTGTGCATGGCACATAACCATCTGTAACTCTAATTCCTAGGCTTTAACACCCTCTTCTGATCTCTATGGGCAACAGACATACAGAGGATACACACACATACATACAGGTAAAACACTTATACATGCAAAAACGTAATATTTTAAAAGAAAAAAAATTTAAAGAAGTAATGACCAAGGGGGCTGGTGATATAGCTTAGTGGTAAAGTTCTTGCTTTAAGGCCACGTGTGTTCAAAATT
>NW_022196905.1:181920360-181961782 GCF_008632895.1 Mastomys coucha | reverse complement strand
ACAAAAAAAAACCACAACTCATACACAAAATTAAAATTTAAAACACAGTGGAACAAAACTAATCAAAAACAGAAATATAAATATAGTCCCAAACAATAAATTTTAAGCCTAATTATATATAAAATATATTATAAAGATATTCTTCATAAATGATTTACCATCAAAATATGTTAAAGTTCTATTATTTTAACCCATTGACAAAAAAAATCCCTTTAATATATTAATTTGGTTTCAAATTTGCCACACTAACAAACTTTTGTTGGGAATATGAAATTTTAAATGATTTCTCCCCTAAAATTACTAAGGCAAGTAAAAAGTTAAATGTTTTCTTTTGAAAGTAAAAATGAATACACTGATCTACTTTCCCTGGACACATGTGATTTCTAGAGACACCACAGGGAATACAGACAGCTCAAGAAGTTGCCTTCCGGATGACATTCTTCACCAGTGCTACACAAAGTCTCTTCCATCTACCTCCTCACAAGTAGAACCATCAATACTGTAAATAAGAATGGGTAGCCATGGCAACATCTTACATTGTGACTTAGAAATGGAAAAAAGTGAAGAAAGTACAGTTAAGTACTCAAAGGAAGTTAAGATGAAATTAGAAGTTTAGTGCAGGTTGATGACACCTAACAACTTTTATATACACATAATTTACATTTTAGATCAGTATTTATAATCAACTAGAAAGAAAGCTGAGAAGCTGGGTGTAGTGGCACATGCCTAAAATCTCAGTACTTGAGAGGCAGAGGCAGATACAACTCTGAATTCAAGGCCAGTGTGGTCTACATGAGTTCCACCCTAGCCATGTACCCTAGCTACACAGTAAGACCCTGTCTTTAAAAATGGGGGGAGGGGGAAGATTGGGAAAAGGCAAACTGAATTGCTTGCCTATTAAGCACAAGAACTTGAGTTGGATCCTCAGAACCTGTATTTTAGAAAAAGGCCTGACCTAGTGGTCCATACTTGTAAACTCACTCCTTCAGAGGTAGAAAGAAGCAGATACCTGGAACTCATGGCCAATCTCACTAGTCTATTTGGTCCAGTTACAAAGCAATGAGAGGCGCTATCTCCAAACAATGGTGGGACAGTACTCCTCTCATAAAGGATGAGTATACATGAAGTTGTCACATAATACAAAACATTACATCTATAAAATAGACCAAAAATATAGATGTTGTAGATAGTTATCATTTCATATCAACCTGCAACTCATAAGGCTGCTTTTCAGCTCTGAATCTAACGTTAAGACCTCAAACCTTTTCCTCTATTCTTCAAATACAATATATTTTGAAAGGTTTCTTAGAGGGACAAAGTGGAAGGGATTAGAGTTAACCGATTCTATAAACAGAAAAAACTTAAAAGTCAGGTGATACAAAGTAAGGTTTTATTTAATTAAAATCATTTGTGAACTATGCACAAGTATGCTGCATTAGGATGACCTTAAGAATCAAAACTAGGGTTGGCAGGATGGCTCAGCAGACTAGAGAACTTGTCATACAGCTAAGCACTAAGTCGGATGATGTGAGTCAATCCTGAGGACCCACATTGTCTAGGGAAAGCAATATAGGTTTGTCCTCCACATGCACATTGTGGCCCACCACAGGCATACATACACACACACTAAAAATAAATTTAAAAAAAAAAAATTTAAATCAAGATTAATCATAGTTAAGCTGTGACAAATCCCTGAGCAAGTTTAAGTTATAATTATTCTTATTTGTAAGAATACTTTCCAAGATACAGAAATAGAAGGGCTTTTGGGGGGTTTCTGTTTGCTTGTTTGTTTTTTAATGTTAATGAACTCCCACAGGGTGAAAGCAGACCTGGTTAATATGCTGCAGTGCCTGTCAACTGTGTAAGGACGGAAGACAATTTTAAAGCAGACCTGGAGTAGCTCACATTCATTTTTTGCCCCTTCAATGCTATTAAGTCTAAAGATAACCAGGTACTTTTCTGCTTAAAGGGGTACCTTAACCTTAATGCTTTATGTAACTAAAGACAATCCCCAACACAACAAAAAAGTAATTAAAAAAATGCCAAACTATTTGAGGTTGTTTCATTATTTTAAACATAAAAAAAAAAGATAGGAAGAAAAAAAGAATGAATGAAAGGAAGGAAGGAAAGAAAGGAAGAAAATATAAAGTAAAAAATTAGTCATTGGTAACAAGCTAGTAGTAAAAGTTATGAAATTACTATGGTGTACCCTAAACTATTAAAACGATATTTTGCTCTTGCTAAAAGGATACACATGCTTTCACAAGTGCAATCTCTCTCAAATGTATTAGAAGAACTACAGAAGCACTTTTCTTCACTAAAGTGATACAAATCACAGGAAACTAAAAGGAAAAACATTAAAATAAAACACTGAAGAAGAAAATCTGGCAAAACATTAAACCATCAATGAGCAAATCAGCTAACAATGAGCAATCATCTTTTTTTTCCAAAAGGAAGAGAGAGGAAGGAGAACAGTGACACAAACACAAGCCAAAACCAGGAACAAGCATCTCTTCCACTAAGGACAGGAAATCTAACATCTTGTACTGTTTTCTTTTTCTCTAATGAACTTCTATAGCAATAATACAAAAGTTTAAAGTACCCTTCAAATCCATAAACACTAATATTATAAACAAAAGCAACTGTCGCCGGGCGGTGGTGGCACACGCCTTTAATCCCAGCACTTGGGAGGCAGAGGCAGGCGGATTTCTGAGTTCGAGGCCAGCCTGGTCTACAGAGTGAGTTCCAGGACAGCCAGGGCTATACAGAGAAACCCTGTCTCGGGGGGGAAAAAAAAAAAGCAACTGTCAAGGTTTAAGAATGTTTTATATAGGTTAAATCTTTAATAGCAAAAAGAACATTATTATTCTAATCCTTTATAATTTATAGTAAACCAAAATTAGCTGCCATATTTTATCAATGCAGAGGTATATTCTAAAGCAAAAAGAATTAAAAACACTTAGCAACAGCATTTTACTAAAACAGATTATAGCATATTAATGGAGTTGATAATTTAGAGTTAAGAGTAATAGCAATTAACAGAAAAGCAAATAAGGAAGAAATAGAACTAAAGAGCTGCTCATTTAAAGACTTCCCAAGTTAACATTGTGAAGTATACCTTTGAGGGAAATCCACGTTTTCGGCTACATTTCCTATCAGGTCTCAGCTCCCTGTCATTCTGAGGAGCTTTGTCACCTTTCCCTTTAGGACTTGTAGTAACGTCAATGTCTGAAACCTGTTCTTGTGAAGCTGAATTCCCTAGTTTGTCCTCAATGCAGGGCCGAATTCTCAGACTAAAAGATGCCTCCTTTATTAAATAGTGTAACATATTAATTTCTTAACACAAACTCCTGTTTAACATATAAGCCAGCCTTGTAAATAAATACAAAAATGTGTCATTTCACCTTTAAAAAAAATTTAACCCAAAGCCATCCCCAAGAAAAAGTAAATTTATTACACTTTTAAGTTTCTATAGAATAAAGTTACTTATTAAATATAAGCAAGCACTATATCTGTGACAAGTTTCAAGTATAGAAAACTGCTAAAGCATATTTTAACATTTATTTGGTACCTATCAATTTACAAAAGGCTATGATTTTTGTCATTATGAAGGAAATTCTCATCACAGTCAATACTTTGGATTTTAGTATGTGAATTGCAATCAACTATACCATTCCCCATACCTCCCCTATAAAGCCCTTTAACCAGACAGCCCCAACCCTTCTGCTTCTCCTGGTATGGAAGAGAGAAATTATTCCCAGGATCACTATGAACAGAAAACAATTTCCCATAGCAGAATCCATTTTCAACAACTGTTTGGATCAAACCCTCTGAGTATTTCCTAAATAAAAAGAAAAAAAAAATCAAAAAAAATTATTTTTAAAAGTTTAAACAGGAAGGATAGGGAAGAGAGAAGAAACAGGTAAAATTTGTAGAGCAGTAATAAAAGGAAACAAACCCTCAAATTCCTAGTGCTGAATGGTATTTTGAAATATATTACAAAAATCAATACATGGGTGCTAATCATCTCAAAAGAAAAGGCTTACTAGTACTACATGTTTAACAGTTACACAAGTTTATGATTAGAGTGTTGTTTCAGATGTAGTGGTTATCACATACACTTCAGACAAGTATACATCTGTTCAAATAAAGGTGTTTAAAAGCCAAGCAGTTTTGAACTAAATGTAGTTAAGCACTACATTCTTTGAACTAAATCAATCTTATAACCTTTTCTTTCTCCAAAGTTTTATAAATTACTCTTTCCCAAGGGGAAAATGTTTTATTAATTTTACTTTATGCTCAGAAACCACATTACTTTTTCTTCACTGAGAGAAAAATAACATTTTCCTGTCTCATTTATTAGCTGTTATTTCAACGTTTTAGACATCCAGCATTGCTAAAGTACTACTGCATGAGAAATTTTAAAAAATCTTAGCACATTTAAAATGAGTCCTCACCAGAAAATGAATGTGGAAACTTCTTCAGCAATTGCATCCTTAACGTTCATGAGTATCACACTCTAGTGATACTAATAGTTCTAGCACCTACAACGAATCTAACTTTGCCAATGCTTCTTAAAATTAGGAAAGCTGTGCTGAGCAAAACCGACTTCACTGATATTTCTGTGCAACGAAATCTAAAAATGACTAGATTTCCAACAATGTTAGTAATAAAGCTTTCAAACTTCCATGTTTAGAAACTATATATACCATTAACAGTTTGAGGGTTTCTTTCCTAGAATACACTTTTTTAACTAAAGAACACCAAAATTATCATCTTGAAAACTGGAGGAAACCCTTAAATCTTCATTTCCAGCACTTTAATTACCAAAAAGCGGCTTACCGTGGTATCTGAAGCCTCAGACTGCACATCTACGTTTAGCGATGTGCTCTCAGCTACAGAACCAGATCCCACAGCTGAGTCTATAGTCCGAACATCCTCCTCCTCATTTTCTCTAGCCTGAAATATTTTAGTAGTATAAATCATACAACTATTAAAAACGGCAATAAAAATGTTATAATGGATGGCACGATTTTTGAAAATATGTTAACTCCTCTAGAGTGACATCAGAATGTCATCAGTATTTGTACATGGTACATCATAAAAATAACATACATCACTTAAAAGTATAAAACTTACAAGGATTTTCTGGAGAAATTTCATATATGACTTTTCTTGCTCTTTAAGGTGCTCTATTAGGTGAGTAAGACGCTCAACATTAGCAGATCTTTCATTTTTCTCTACAAGATCTTCTCGCATAGAACTAGCTTTAGTAATATAGTCACGAATTTGAACAAGCCTGCTTACAATCTGTAGAAAAGATATTAAAAAAAAAATAAGAATGGTAGTATACAACATATAACACCAAGCATAATTTATTCCATAACAATTGTGTTATCAAGCAAAGGTATATCTAGGCTTACCATATAAATTTATAAAGGCAAGAAATTTTTAATTAAGCCGGGCAGTGGTGGCACACGCCTTTAATCCCAGCACTTGGGAGGCAGAGGCAGGCAGATTTCTGAGTTCCAGGCCAGCCTGGTCTACAGAGTGAGTTTCCAGGACAGCCAGGGCTATACAGAGAAATCCTGTCTCAACAAACAAAAACCAAAAAAAAAATTTTTAATTAAACTTAGATTTTTTAAAATGAAAACCCAGTAAGTGGTAAGTAAACTTCAATCACCATCAATTTAATGTGGTTTCTGGGTACTGAATGCTCAGGTGCATCTTGTAGACAGCAGAGGAAGCCCAGTGAGTGAAGGCTTAAGTGAAGACATACAGTTCACAGCAGCACGGCCATATGTCTGTTCTTTCCTCGTTCCCTCACTGTCCCTACCTACAGAGTGCCAGGACCCAAGCAGTGTAGGTTCTCCCACTATGTAATCTTACTAGGCCCCAAAATTGTACTTACAAAACAAATTGCTAAGAAATTATTTATATATTCCATCAGGTGGCAGGGGTGGGGGTGGGTTCTCACATGTGCAAAATATATGTATATGTATGCACACATGTGCCAGAGGTATAAGTGGCAATACGGCACTGGTTCTCTCCTTCCACCTTACATGGGTTTCAGGTATCACGTTCAGGTTGCCCGGCTTGCACAGCAACCACCTTTACCCTCTGAGCCATCTCACTGGCCCTAAATATTCCTTCTAATAGTTATATCTCTTTAAAAATAATTGGTAGTAAGCCGGGCGGTGGTGGCGCACGCCTTTAATCCCAGCACTTGGGAGGCAGAGGCAGGTGGATTTCTGAGTTCGAGGCCAGCCAGTTCTTCAGAGTGAGTTCCAGGACAGCCAGGACTACTCAGAAAAACCCTGTCTCGAAAAACCAAAAAAAAAAAAAAAAAAATTGGTAGTATTATAAAAATAAAAAGTAGTATACTTTTGAAAGTATTTTCCAAAAATATCAACATTATCTTATTCTCTTTTTTTTTGTGATTTACTTTACTTTTAGTTGTATACAAGCATGTAGGCAATGCATGTGAGCACAGGTGCCCATGAAGAGCAGACATATCAGATCTTCCTAGAGCTAGAGTTTTGGGAGATGTGAACTGTCTAGTGTGTATGTTAGCAACCAAACTTGGGTCTTCCACACAAGCCATCTCTTTAGCCCCAATAGCTACACTGAACAAAATTCTTCCCCTTTTATTAAAAATCAGCAGTTAGTATTTCACAAATTAGCGATTTTAAGAACATGAATATGTAATTTCCCAACCATTGAGTAAAATAAATATGGTAGATTATTGAAGAGGGTTAGAGAAAAGCTAATTCTACTTAACTGAAATTCCTATATGCATAGCCTAATGCTTTTTAAGATTGTAATATCTATACTTTGAAATCTGTAAAACAGCCACTAAAATAAACCCATTTTATTACCTGGCTGCTCTCCATTGCAGGCTCTCCTCTCCCATCTTCTTCAGAGACCTGACAGTTTTGCAAAAGGTCATTACTTAAAGCAGAAGCAAACAGCTCTTTGCACTGTGCTGACGTCATTGTCTCTCTTTTTGGAAGACTTGCAGTAGCATCCTTGCTCTTGTTAGTATTAATCTGCATAGGCAAAAAGTTGAAGGGCTTTCGGTTTTCACTAGGCTGACGTTTGTTGTTAGCCGCTGTTGCTCTACCTTGAGAATCACTTCCAATACTTCTCTATACACAAAAAGGAAACCAAATCACATAAACATTAATCTTTCAACAAATTTTTAAGATTCCAATGTTCTTAGTTTCAACATTAGATGATGAGGATATAGTTTTGTAAAAGAGCTTTGAGCTTCAGATCTACAAAATTATGCTAGATTATCAAAATGTTATTACTCTCATTCTCATTTTCTGAGATAATACAGTTGATAAATATGAATAAGATTAGTCTAACACACGTACTATGGGCTATATTATAACCCATATTGCTATTTACTTAACAAAACTCGTATAGATGTTGGATCCAATGAATTTGTATTAACTAATAGAATATAAGCACAATGATTTATCTACATGAAACACTATATGAAAAAGCAGTTTAGAACTGGCAATACAGCCAATATAGACTGTTTACAAAGTACCTTTAAGGCCCTGGGTTTAACCTCCAACACCATACACATATACAGGCACACACAAATCAGTTTACTGCCTAGCATATATGTATATAGTACATTTACATAATCATTTACACTGTCACTGTCATATTAGACTTGAATTCTGCATGTTTGAAAACCTCTACCTCTGCAAGACAGAGATATGACAATAAAATACTAGTAAAAATAATAGTGAAGAGATTATTAACGTTTCTATTTGCTTTTAGATCTAAACTTTATTTTAGTGAACTTTATTATAAGTCAGTTATATTCTAAATTTTAGATAACCAAGCACTTTCACACTTATCCAATAAATGTACTGAACTTAGTAGCAATTTTACCTAGTTAGCAAAATCTACTTTTATAATTTAAGTTAGCTATTAGAAAATGACCTAGAGAGAAGTAGCTTTGGCAAATATAAAAATACAACTTTGTTTCTTTCCAAAGGTAATATCATCACAAGAATTTAAAGTTCTTCCCACAGATAGAGAAACTTTTACTCTTCCCAATCTTACTTAATCCATTTCAAGTATTTCCCACAGTTCTATCTTATTTTGAAAGCATTCACAAACCTGATCTAAGTCACTGAAGTTTATCCGCTGTTTAAGTCTCTCCAGCTCTGCCTGCTCTGGAGCAGACATCTGAGTCATATACCGACTGTGTGGAATCGTATGTGGAATCTTTGTTCTTCGCCTTCCAACTCCTGGTGATGACTCCGGAGAAATATCGTTAGTTACCCTCTTATCACTTGCTACACCAAACTTTTTCTTATTCTTTTCTGATGATCTATTGGCCTTCTTCTGCTGGCCACCCCACTCCTTTAAAAAAGCAAAAGCGAAAGTTAATCTGACCTCTTCAAACCAGAAAAACAATTCAGTATGCTCAAAAAACAAAACAAAACAAACAAACAAACAAACAAAAAAAACCCAGAACTTTGGTGTGGATATTAAACTTCCAAGACATTTTCACATACAAATACTCTACCTTAGAAACTTATTTCTGTCAATCTGGTTTTTTTTTTCATTATTACATCGATCCTAATATTTCAGCTTGGTCTTTAAAAAGCCTATTACCTTCCAATTACTGATAATAAATATTAAGCTCCAAATCACAAATTTTAATATGCAAATCAATTTAAATATTTTCAATAGTTTCTTTTTTGAAATAAGGTCTTGTTAGTTCTGACTGCCTTGAATTCACCATGTACTCCAGGTTATTCTTGAATTCCTGATTCTCCTACTTCAGTCTATCAACTGTCTAAGTGTTATAAAGACTACAGGGATGTACTACTAGTCCCAGCTCAAAAGCATATCTAAAAACTGCTCTTTCCATCTATCTGCTCTGATACACATCTATAATCTCAACACTGAGGGACTGGGACAAAAAGCTGAAATGTTTCAAAGAATTCAAGAGCTGCTAGCTTAGGCTATAAACTGAAACCTTTATCTTAAAAAGGTAAAAAACTGTTCTAAAGTAATAGGCCTCCTTTAGATGAAAATCTTTTATGTACAACAAAAAACGTAGAAATACAATTCACCTAGGTTCTAAAGCAATCAAATCCCTTAATTTCACATGGGATTGGTTTCTTAATCTTTAAAATAGGGTACCTTAAAAATAAGATTAAAAATAATATGTATGAATATTTAGAACAATGCGTAGCACTTGGCAAGCACCAGTATAACTATTATTGTCTCCATTAGTATTTTATAGGCAAAAATCTACTACATACTATCCAATACAGAATAAAATACCTACATTTACTCATACCTACATATCTGAATTCATTCAACAGAAACAACTACGCATTCCTACATTATCCACACTGGAAGATGCTTAGCCACTACTATATTAAAACTGCTCAGTACTGTCCTCACTTTTAAGAAATTCTGCCTCTCTAGGAACTGCTCCATGTATACTATTTAATTCATCCCTTTCAGGACACTGATAAGTGAAAAAAAAATCTAACCCAAATTTAGCTAGTTAACTAACTATAAAGTTAAATTAGTCAGTATGTAAGTTCCTCCATGGCTGCAAATCTTTAAAAAGGCAATCTCAGTATGCGGCACAAACCAGAGAGACAAAAAGGCAGATCTGGAAGGGACAGCTAGGTTAGGGAAGGGTCTTAGGTGAAAAGCGATTTGGAACAACTTTGCAGTCCCTCTTTCTCCTTCCTAAAACCAAGCTATATTCCTTTAACATGGCTTCCATAAAGCACTTTCACCTCCTTTTAATAAGTCATTGTCTTAGTTTATGCTAATTCATGCTTTCTATTAACTACAGCTAAAGTGTCTTCAACTAAGGGTCCCTTAGTCTATTTGCCTGCAGTTTTTACAGAGTTTCAGTGAATACAACTGATGGGAAAGACTCACTGAACATTAGTGGCCAACAATACACCATCCATAGTAAAATATCATACCATATTGTTGAGTCTGTCATCCACACTGTCATTGCTCCAGTTTGGTAAGTCCTGATCATGCATGACTTCTTCAAAAGGACCTCCTCCTGTGGCCATGTTGGCTGTAATTAATTCTCTGCAAAATACATAAAAATTAATTTTTAACACATAAAAACAAACTTTATTTTATTCTAAAATGTACTTATTGTGTGTATGCATGTTTTTGTATGTAAGTGCAGACATGTATGTATGACAGCATGTGTTCAGAGGTCAGAGCAACTATCTGGAGTCAGTTCTCTCCTGTCACTGTGTGATCTGAGGTCATCAGGTTTGTACGGCAAGCACTTTCATATGTTGACCCATCTTCAGATTTTAAAGCATTCTATCAAACTTAGTAATATAAAGGAATCTTTCAAACACCTATTTTAAGAAATACACTATCAAACACGTATCACAGATAAATTGATTTACCTGCTATACACCTTATATAATGGAGATGGTAGTACATGCTTATAATCTCAGTACTAAGAGGTAAGTAAAAGAATCACATGTTCTAAACCAACCTGAGCTTATTATAAGCTATTTAAGACCTTGTTTCAAATAAAACAGAACAAACGCACTAAACACATTTCAAAGAGTGCTTACTGTCTCTCATAATGTTGTGTCAATCTCCCTAAAGTTTGCCAAACTCATAAATCCTCCTTGCAAAGGTTTTGGCTTTGGGATTTTTTTTTTAATTTTTGGTGGTAGGTTGTTTGAGGATTTAATTACATTTATTTGGTTTATTCATTTTATTTATTTATTTATTTATTTATTTATTTATTTATTTATTTAGAGAGGGTGCATGCAACAGTGCAAGTATAGAGGCCAAAAGATAACCTGCAGGAGGCAGTTCTCTACCTCCATGTGAAACTTGGGGATTGAATTTAGGTTGTCAGGTTTTAGGGCAAGCATCTCTCTACCTGATGACCTTCTCCATAGGCCTTGCTTCATTTTCTGAAATTGGGCCCATGCTGGCTTTGAACTGGGCTGTCTTAGACCCCTCAAGTACTAGATTTAGAGATGGAGGCCACCAACCCTAGCAAGATATCCCATGGAGTTTTTACTGGTACATATAAAAATAAGGGTACTAATACTATTCCCAGATCAGAGAGGAGAAATAGAAGCAAAAGATTTGAAACAGAAGCAGAGGTTCAGAAGTAGAAATGACCATGAGAAAAAGGTTTCTAAATGGCTGCATTTCTACTAGCTATGAGATTACCAGGTTGAAAAGGGGGCAGATAAAGGAGGAAGCATGGTGATAACTTTAATACAGAAAGTTACTAACTACAAACAAAAGGAATAAACTTCAACAGTCAGATAATTTTACTAGCATCATTCAGTTTTTAAAAGAGCAAAAACTTATAAACTTATTTTCTTTGACTCTAAGATCCTAACTCATTTCATGTCATAATATCAAATATCATCGTGGTTGAAAAAGATTTATCTCATGGATACTTTAATGTTACAGTATCTACTAGAATAATATATAACAAATTATGTGACATATTAAATTTTTATCTTAAAATAAAAGTGACATAAAATTCAACACAATATTAACTTGAAAATCTTAAAAAAAAATACTTATTTACTGTTACATATAAATTTATTCTGTTTCTTGTTTTTGGAAGCCATCTCTCCTTTTGGTGCTGAGTAGAGAACCTAAGGCCTAACACATGGCAGGCAAGTGCTCTAGCACTACTACTATTTTAATAATTCTCTGATATTGGAGAGAAGCATATTTTATTCTTTTTATGCACATGTAAGTAAGTGTGTGTGTGTGTGTGTGTGTGTGTGTGTGTGTGTGTTTTCATGTGTTTCAAGTATCATCTTTAATACCACCAGCCACCTCCCTTGAGACATGATTCTTCATTAGCCAGGAATTCATCAATCAGGTTAAACTAGCTGGCTGGTCATCAGGCCCAGCATTTCCACTTGGATTTTGGGGACCACACTCAAGTCACTCAAGTCCTTGCATTTGTAATGCAAGCATTTTACCAAGTAAGCCACATCCCCAGATCAAAAAGCACACTATATGCTACCAATATTATTCTTTAAGACATAGAAGAAAATCTTATTAAAAATTAAAATGCTGTTGTTTCCTGGCCCTATTCAAAAATTCTATCAAGCAGAAAAATATGAAACATAAGTAATAATAGGAAAAAGAAAAAAAGATGATATTGTTAAAGAACATGCATTTAAAAAAGTATAGAACATCAAAATATCACCAATAACAATTTTAAAGAGGAAAAATGATGTACTTAATGATAAAATGTGTAATAATCCAAAAGACACATCCGACTAGAAAAATTTAGGAGCTGGAGAGAGAGCTCAGCAATTAAGAGCACTGACTGCTCTTCCAGAGGTCCTGATTCAATTCCCAGCAACCACATGGTGGCTCACAACCATCTGTAAAGAGAGCCAATGCCCTCTTCTGGTGTGTCTGAAGACAGTTACAGTGTACTCATATAAATAAAATAAATCTTAAAAAAAAAAAAAGAATTAAGAAAAATTTAGTTTGTTAACAAGGTAAACTGCTTACTATTCAACAAGCACAACATTAAGAATTTTATCAAAATAAAAAAAAGATTTTTATCCCTCAAACTTTGTGATATATGACTGTTCAACAGATAGGACAATTTCCTAACAAAGATTTAGAGCCTTAGCAGATTTTCTTAGCTAGAACTCTTAACCTCAAGCATAGAACACAGAAACAATATTTAGCCACAGTTTTCCCACATCTCCCAAAGATATAGCTCATTACTTCCTAAAAGTTATCAGGAAAATGTCAAAGAAAAAAAAAGGGCCTTTGTCATTAAAGCTCTAGCCATTTCACATAAAGAAAGCATATTTTATCCAACACCAAGATAATAAACAGGTTAAAAACAGAAGTGTCAGCTGGGTGGTGGCAGCGCACACTTTTAATCCCAGCACTTGGGAGATAGAGGCAGGAGGATTTCTGAGTTCGAGGCCAGCCTGGTCTACAGAGTTAGTTCCAGGACAGCCAGGGCTACACAAAGAAACCCTGTCTCAAAAACAAAACAAAACAAAAAACAAACAAACAAACAAAAAAGCCAGAAGTATCAATGAAATGGGACTTTCATAAAACAAAATGAGAAAAAAAAACTTTTGTTAACAAGAAGAAATCTCACTGAATTTAGAACACAGAGAAAGATTATATTTACATAAAAAGTAAGTCTCAAATATTCTGACAACAGAAAATGATAGATTGGGGGAAGGAATCTGAGAGAAGTATGAAATACATAGTTAGTGTGCTGAGAACCAAAGTAGGATCCTCTGCAAGAACGGTAAATGCTCTCACCAGATGAGCCACATCTACAGCCCCAACATCCTTACAAAAAAGAAAAAGAAAAACAAGAAAAACGTATATTAAGAAGTAAATATAAAATAAAAATAGTAATCAAATCCAACTGCAAACTAAAATAATAAAGTATTAAACTTGCTAAATTTCACATAAATTATTTTCTAATACTGACTGACACTTAAAAGTAAAGTGAATTGTCAGATACTGGTATCATCTTTCTAGAAGGCATTTTGGCAATAATGTACCAAAAATCAAAACTCACACACCTTAAATTTCAGCAGCACTCTGGAGCCAGAGGCAGGCAGAGCTCTGTGGTTCAAGGCCAACTTAGTCTACAGAGCAAATTCCAGGACAGCCAGAGCTACAACAATAACACACACACCCCAAAAAAGAACAAAACTGTTACATCTCAGTGATTATACCTCTCCATATCTAGCCTGTCTTAAATAAGGGGCAAGGAGGTAACACTGGGCTTTAAGCATGCTAAATTTAAAATAACTAGGTGTTATTATCCTATGAAATGACAGGATAAACGCTATTAGGCAAACAGTTTTACATCCAATGAATTTTTAGAATGCTACGCATCCTTCCAAATGTATAATTATAAAGGTTGGATAATGCAGCATCTTTATTTATGGGGAAGTCATATAAGAGGAAAAATCATCAAAACTTATGTATATGCTAATTACTAATTATGAATAAGAAATACAGTAACCTTTACTTTTCTATTTATATATTTTAACAATCATTTACACTATTGCATGTTAGAAATATACTGAAAACTTTTAAAATAATTAATATCCATAGTCACATGCACACTGAACTGAGACTTGCTTGAACAATGAACAGTTATTGAACATATTCTACATGCAATATCTTGGATTAATAAGAAAAAACTCAAAATTAGACAAGCAATAAAAGTGAGCCTGTATTTAAAAGCACTAAAAGGAAACTGTTTTAAAAGGGAAAAGTGAGACTGAGAAAGTGGCTCATCAGGTCAAGTACTTAACACACAAGCCCAACAGCATGAGTTCAAATTCCCATAGCCTAGGCAAAAGCTTAATGCTCCTATGGAAGTGCTCCTATGGAAGAGATGGAAAACAGACAGGAGAATCCTGCCTAGAAATGTATGGGCAACAGCAATGCACAGTAAGAAAGGCTCAGTTTCAAACAAGATGGAAGATGAGAATCAATACCCAACCTCCCTATGTACTCCATGCATTCCTGGCACAAATGCAGCCACTTTCATACATACATGAACACACAGACACACACACTTAAAAATAAGTAAATAGGCTCTTACCCTCTTGGCTCTCTCTTGCCTCTCATCCCCTCTCTCCCCCTCTCTCCATGTGCTCATGGCTGGCCTCTACTTATCTACTCTCTCCTTTTCTCTGCCTTTCTCTGCCTCTACTACTCTCTTAAATCCCCTCCCCATGTCCTAAATAAACTCTATTCTATACTAAAAACAAAAACAAAAACAAAAAAAAAACTATGTAAATAGGACGATTACTTATTAAGCAAAAATTCTTAAATATTAAAATTGTCCTTAAATATTAAATTTTTCCTTGAATGAGATATGCTATGCTTTCTGTAAGTAAAGTTATAAAGTAAGCCCACTTTAACATGAATTAGGAATGTATTTGGCAAACTAGCCATGGTAGCTCAAACGTGAAATCCTAGCACTAGGAAGGCTAAGGAAGGAGACTGCCAAACTCACTGGCACACTTGGATTCAGAGTGAAAACCTATCTCAAAACAAAAGAAAAACACCAAAATTAAGGTTGGTGATGTAACTCGGCAGTTTAGAATCTGCCTAGCACTGTAAGACCCTGAATTTTATCCCAGCACTGACAAACTAAAAATATATTTGAGAAGAAAATGTTTTACATTCTAAACTTATGTTAAATTTATAACTAAAACTCACAGCTTGTTCTAAAGATGTATGCATAGACCACACTTTAAACACTATATAAATTTCTAAAATAAAAACTTTATAATTTGGAGAAAATATCAAATATTTTTTTTAAAAAAATCTTTTTTCAACAATTAGTAAAGTTTTGTATATTGGAACAAACTAAAAATGTGTTTGAGGAGAAAATTTTTCCATTCTAAACTTTTGCTAAATTTAGAACCCTAAGTAAAGAAGCAGAGCATCAGTGAATGGGGATGGCTTTGTACACTGTATACTTCAGATGTTGATTTCTGGGCCGAGTTCTGGCTGCAGTCTGGACACTGGCATTGTTATGATTTCTGGATCATCTCCTATGTCAATGATGTGTAAAGACTGTGCTCCATCACCTCTGGTTAATAAAGTGCTGATTAGCCAATAGCTGGGCAGGAGAAGAAGGAAGGCAGAATTTCCTATCCCAGCCAGGAGGTCCCAAGGACAGAGAGAGGGAGAAGGAAAGAGAGGAAGAGAAGAACCAGGAAGATTCACCTTGAGCAGGTCTCCAAAGGAGTAAAGGACACACATGGAGCAGAGCAAGCTAGGGCAAAACTCAGATGCAAGTAATAGGGCGCGTGGCTGGGAAAGAGTCCAGGCGAGCAGGATTTGTGTTAGAACAGATGAGTATCTAGCCAGCCACAGTGCTTGCAGCTTGTTAATAAACATAAGGTCTCTGTGTCATTTATTTAGGAACAAGAGGGGCATAGAAAAGCCCCCAGAATTCTAATTACACTCAGATGTTACATGGTATAGAGAACTGACTGCTTCTCTGACCTCTACATGAGCCGCCCCTCAAAATAAATTAAGAAATGTTTTAAAAACATAAAATCATGTGTACTGGGTTAGTAAGATAAACTGCTAGCTATGATGTCACATAGATAGATGCTGTGAACTTTGCCCTCCAGACATGGCATGACGGTCACAATCCTGAAATGAGAGCAGCTAACGGCATAAGATCTGTTCAAGATTAAACCCACTAATATTCCATCATTGAGATCACGGATTAGACCTTCACTTCAGATTCCAGCAATTCACTCCTTCTGCTGTCCCTACCACCCTTGTGTTCCTCACCAGCTAATGTGGTCTTGAGAATTCCCTAATATGTAGGAGAGGGAAAGCTATCTAAGGGCAGGACTCCAACTATAAATCATTCATGACTTCCCTACTAGAGTATGACCTTAAAAGAAGTGTGTGTGTGTGTGTGTGTGTGTGATGCCACACATGTTTATGTGACCACAGGGACCAGAAGGATATTGGATTCCCTGGAGTTTGACTCACCCAGCTAGTTTAGTCAGTATTGCAAGAGACTCTTAATCTAAGGGTCATTGTGGGCTCATGCTCCATGTTGGGCATCATTTGTAACTGTGGGCTTTCCCACCCATGCACAAATTCTGGAAATAATGCCTCTGAGACTTACATTTTTGGGTCTGTTCACCAAGTAGCTCATATCTTAATTATCCCATTTATTCTTGTCTAAGTTCTACTATGTGACTGATTACCTGTTCTTCAGTTTCATGCAACCATCTTCTATATCCAGACTCATGTCCCTGTGCCTGACTCAAACCCAGAATTCCTCTCTCTGTCAGATGTCTCACCTTCTAATCTGGCCTCAGATCATTGGCCAATAAACATTTTATTGACAGGTGAATGCTTTTGGACAATGCACAAGAGATTATCCTTATACACAGGCAGCTCTCAACCCAATGCGGGTGCTGAAAACCAAACTCATGTCCTATGGAAGAACAAAGCATAACTACTCTCCTCTAGCTCTAGAACATAGCTATGTGGGGGTCACCCATATTCTTGTGGGGGTCACCTATATTCCTGTAAGTAAACCCAATAAAACTGACTCATTGACTTGGATGTTTCTTTGGTTTGTTGTTGGTGAGAATCAAAGTGAACAAAAATTTGTTTGGGGGGTGGGGATGGTAGTGAGAAAGGGTTTCTGTAAACCTGGCTGTCCTAGAACTACATCTATAAACCAGACTGCCTCGAACTCATAGAGATCTGCCTGTCTCTGCCCGAGTGCTGGGATTAAAGGTGCGCCTCCACCATCCAGCCATGATCAGGCTTTTTGTTCACCTCTACTTAGAAAAAGCAACAAAATGTATCCAAACAAGGGCTTAATTAATAGTCTAAGAGGAGCAGCTAGATTATCCTTGCGAGGGTATACAACTAAAGTTAAACTATCTGAGGAGAAATGTTCAAGGAGATAAACCCACTAAGGCAGTTCTCCATGTGGCATGAAACAGTGTGCTTCCTTGCTGTTCTAGCAGTTACACTGTTCCTACAATGGGCTATAAGACTTGTAAGTAAAAATAAGCTATCTGCCCAGAGGGAAAGGCAGTGCAGAACTCCTAGGGACTATGTTCCTCTGTCTTATAAGGTGGTATGCCTTCTTAATGAGTAGGATCCTCCAAATGAGTTCACGAATACCCTTAAGTGGCTGATGCACTAGAGAACATACTACATTGCCTAAAACAAACATATCTGGAATGGGATTGTAAGGAAGCAGCAGCAGGTAAGACATGCAAGTGATTATGAACTCTCTGCTCAAGGGAATTTGCCCATGTAAGGGAGGAACTCCTAACAAAGACATACAGCTAGAATCCTCCATTTTAGTCTCTGCTTTGACAGCTAAAGTGGATCAAGAGGATCAAGATGATGAGATGGGTCACTGGCTTGGTATTTCTTATAGCTGGTGAGGCAGCCTAAGGAAAAAAGAATAGAAATAAGGCCTGTGCCAAATACCCTTCTCTGGATTTAAAAACAAACCAAACCAAATGAAACAAACAAACTTGGACACATGAGAAAAAACCTAGAGGAGGCAGAAAATGAGGTAATGATAAAGGCAGTGTATAATACTCATCTCACTTTGCTAGACTGGATTATGTTCACTACAGAGATAAGAAAGAAGGAAATTCAGTGGAGGCCTCAGTTCTGGTGCATGTGTACTGGCTGATTTTGTGTGTTAACTTGACACAAGCTGGAGTTATCACAGAGAAGAGAGCTTCCCTTGAGGAAATGCTTCCATGAGATCCAGCTGTATAGCATTTTCTCAATTAATGATCAAGAGGGGAGGATCAAGCTCACTGTGGGTGGTGCCATCCCTGTGCTGGTAGTCCTGGGTTCTATAGAGAGCAAGCTGAGCAAGCCAGGGAAAGCAAGCTAGTAAGGAACATCCCTCCATGGCCTCTGTATCAGCTCCTGCTTCCAAGTACCTGACTTCCTTTGGGGATGAACAGCAATGTGGAAGTGTAAGGTGAATAAACCCTTTGTTCCCCAACTTGCTTCTTGGTTATCTTTTGTGCAGGAATAGAAACTCTGACTAAGACAGTAGATCTTTTGTAGCTTTGCCGAACCTCATAGTGGGTCAGCCTCTTTAAAAAGTAGGAGAGGCTTCAGCAGATCCGATGTAGATAGGCCTGTAAATCAGGCTAATGAAGTGTAAAAGCAATTAAGAAGGGAAGAAGGAAAACAAAAAGGTATTATTGTGGACAAAAGCAAATGTGTCGGGGCTGGAGAGATGGCTCAGCGGTTGAGAGCACTGACTGCTCTTCCAGAGGTCCGGAGTTCAATTCCCAGCAACCACATAGTGGCTCACAACCATCTGTAAGGAGATCTGACGCCCTCCTCTGGTGTATCTGAAGACAGCTACAGTGTACTTACATATAATAAATAAGTCTTTTTTTTAAAAAAAAAAAAAAAAAGGCAAATGTGGCAAGATTGTCCCAGGTTCTAGGGGAAAAAGATGGAAGGACAACCAAACACTGCACTAGTGAGGTTTTGGAAGACTTGAGGCCTGAGCACTTCACCTTACTCTTTAGCTGAGGACACAATGGAACTCAATTCACTTTGCTCAGCCAAGGCACTTTTTGCAGCCAGGTGTAGCTAATGGAGTGGAAGTATGGTGGCTGCAGAGCTATCCCAGAGTGACAGGCCTGCAAAGCCCAACACAGAGAGCAGGCTGAGGGCATGATGTCACTCCCAGCCTCCCCTTTACTCAAGGGGTAGAGAAATGTGACACATGCCCCAGGATGAGGAGGTGGAACAATTCCTAGAGAATGATTGTAGATTGTGCCTCCTATCCACACAACTGCATCCAAAAATGCCCTTTTGAAGAATTGATACAAACACTGGATCTTTTTGTGCTGTAATGGACCTTACTGTCTCTGTATCCCCTTAGATCCTGTATCCCCTTTGGTGCTGAGTCGTAAGACTAATTGGTACAAGCCTAGAACAAATTATGCTGGTCCTTCAGAGATCCTACCTACACTCTATTAAGAGGACTTACTATATAATGCTAACTTGAGTACCTTACAGATTTAGAAAAGCATCTGACAGTACAAACACAACTAAAGGTACAAGGATGGGAAATTATCCACATAAAGTACAGAGACCGGGCACTCTTGGGAATTTATGATTGGATAAAGCATAAATTATACTGCTGAGAATGTGTGAGGAAAGCCCTACAATAATCTACGCCTAGGTAAATGAAAACATCAGTTACGGATAGATGTATGTCTAATTGTAAAAGACACTCCCAGAAGCCACAAGACTACTACTAAAACCAATACCATGGCAGGCTACCTCCCTCTGAGGTACACAAGCTATTGCAACTGATATTGGCTGCATGTCATAACTGGATGTCAAGATCCTACAACTCTTCACACAGCACAACATGGGTCAGAATACAGAGAAACTGAATTAGAAGTGAGTTCCCTCCTTGACGGCTATCGTTCTTAGTGCCAAATTAAAAAAACAAAAAATACCATTACAGAGGCTGGGCTGGGGGTGGTTGTCTCAATACTATTCAGGTATGTTAACACCATACGAATGCAAAAATCAAGATGCTCTCACTGGTAGAAGTGCCATGACTTTTGTGAGGTATAAAAATTACTTTCTGGTGGGACTTAAGGCTTGGGTGTAAACTTTAATACTTAAAACAAACAGCTGTGGCTAAGGAGATGACAAGCCCCAATGGGAGAACTATGGCCAGCTATGTACATAACACACCTCTCAAAATTCTTCCCATCAAAATTCTTCTAAACATTTATGTTTATGCCCATAAACTATTGTTGCTGTCAACCTTGGCTAGGGAAGCTTCTTTATGCTGTGGACAGCAGCTACAGAACAGACTCAGAAGCAGTCCAAGAACTGAGAACAAGTCACTGTTGCCATAACAAAGTAACCCAATGCTTACCACTAAATGGGAGAAAATAATCAGACATCTGTATGACTTTCCCCCTATCTACCCATACACAAGGCTCAGGGAATACTGTGGAAGAGAGGGCTAAAAGTGTACTATAACATGGAAGAGGTGGAGTGCTGAAGTCTGTGCTCTGGGGCTCTGTTGCTATCTTGAAATCAGAGCATGAAACCTATACAACACTGGGACCACTGTCAGTCTCTCATGGAAAGAGAGCCTCCTGAGGTGCACACAGCCACTCCACTCTAGGAATATACAACAATTAACAATGGCTGGGAGAAGAGACTGTTCTCTGATGGTGTACCTGCCCATGCTCATGTAAGTAATCCTAATTAAATTTGCTACTGTTGAATAGAATCATTTCTCTGGTGTCCCTGCCTTCGTTTAGTAGGGTGAATTAGGTTCCTCAGAAAAACTCATACAACAATATTTAATAACCTAATTGTTGAGGATATCTGATCACACTATGAATCCCAAGATTTGTGTTATTTACTGGAAAAACATGTTGTTAGTTGTGGTGTGCATCAGCTTTAACACAAATATTTAATCCAGGAGCCTTCTGCTTGAATATTGTAAGCAGGCTTAAATAAAGTCAACCATAGGTCAAGAGGCAGATGGAGCAAGCAACCAGTTAACAGGAAGTATCAGAATTACTACAAAGAAAGCATAGAGAGTAAGAGGGAGTCAGGAGGACAGACAGACACACAGGAAGTAGAAGGGAGGAGCAGTCAGTTTGAAGGTTTTTTGATATGGCATCCTGAAAGAGGGGACTCGTGCTGGGGAGTGGAAGTTGGCTAAGAAGGAAGGTCAGTTGGCTTTCTCTGCCTCTCTGAGCTAGCAGGTTTTCACTTTTCACAGCCTCCCCCAACTCCCACCCCCCAATCTGGCCCCTGAGTCTTCATTGGTAAAATTGAATGGTTGATATTTTGTTTTAAAAAGTGCTGGAGCGGTGGGTCAGCGATTAAGAGCAACCACTGTGGTTCCAAAGGATCCCAGTTCAAATCTCAGCAACTGGTTGATGGCTTACAGCTGTTAAAACTGTAACTTTGGGCAGGAGAGATGTCTCAGCAGTTAAGAGCACTGACTGCTCTTCCGAAGGTCCTGAATTCAAATCCCAGCAACCACATGGTGGCTCACAACCGTCCATAATGAGATCTGATGCCCTCTTCTGGGGTGTCTAAAGACAGCCACAGTATACTTACACATAATAAATAATTTTTTTTGTTGTTTTTTTCGAGACAGGGTTTCTCTGTATAGCCCTGGCTGTCCTGGAACTTACTCTGCAGACCAGGCTGGCCTCGAACTCAGAAATTGCCTGCCTCTGCTTCCCAAATGCTGGGATTAAAGGCATATGCCACCACTGCCCAGCAAATAAATAAATCTTTAAAAAAAAAACAAAAAAACAAAATAAAACACCTAATAGTTTAAAAGGCACCCTAATATTGAAGCAAAATTAGCATAAAGTTAGAACTGGTTATGGTGACATGTCTATAATCTTAACACGTGTGGAGACAGGAGGCTACCGCAGGTTTAGTGCCAGCCTGAGCTACATGAGATCCTGCCACAAATAAAAAAGAAATAGAAAGCTGGAGCTGGAGAGACAGCTCAGTGGTTAAGAGCACATATGCACCTCGAAGAGGATCTCAGTTCCATTTCCAGCACCTATGTCAAATGGCTCACAACCACCTATAACTCCAATTCTAGGTAATTTGCCATCATTAGCCTTGATGGGTACTCATGTCAACCTACACACACACACACAAACACACACACACACACACACACACACACACGCACACGCACACCCAGAGACAAACAACTAAAAATAAAACTGTAAAGAGGATATAAAGTATAAAGCTAAATAACATATGCATATGTATCAATTCTCAATATATTAACATTACATAAATTTCTCAAAGGAACTAGTATCTCCTCCTATAAAACGTTTCTCAGGATCCTGGGGAGTCAGCTCAGTTGGTAAAGCACTTCATAAAGGAATTCAGATTCCCAGCACCCACATAAAATAGCTGTGGTATGTATGTAGCTTTAATCTCAACACTGGGAGAGCACAGACAAAAGGCTCCCTGGAGCTTGCACTGCCAAAACAACAAACAAAACAACATACCCACAGGAGATCTTTTCCATTGTTCTTTCTATTTAAGATTTCAAAAATAAAAATTCAATAAAAGCTGCTGAGGTGGCTCTGAGCAGGTAAAAGTACTTGCCACCAACCCTAACAATCTGAGTTTGACTCCTGAACCCATATGATGAAGGAAAAAACTGATTCTACAAGGTGTCTCTGACCTCTACCTATGTGTCCAAGTACACACACATTCACACATAATAAGTAAATAAATAAATATATTTAAAGGTTTTTTAAAAACTGAGTGAGTTTCTAGAATTCAAGATACCTTTTTCAAGTTAAAAAAGAAACTTCAAATTCTGAAGATTTAATGGAAGATAAGACAAGTAAATTACAACAAAATGTAATTGAAACTGACAAGAACTTAATGTTCAACATTTGGAAGGCAAATGCAGGATCATCACTGGAAACTTTAGGCAAGCCAGGGGTAGAGACAGCAGACCTTATCTAAAAAAGGAAAACAAGGTGTTTAACTTCACAATAAACTTATTAAGTCTTTCACTATATAGTTACTGATGATGTAGTTCTCTCTTTCCATCCCCACCCCCTTCCTCCCTCCCTCCCTCCCTCTCTCTCTCTCCCCCCTTCTCCTCTTCCTCCTCAGTAATTTAAAAAAAAAAAGTCACCTTATGTATATAGGTGTTTTGCCTGCAAGTATGTCTGTGTACCATCTGTATGTCTAATACCCTCAAGAGACTATAGAGAAGGCATGGATTTTCCCTGCTCCTGTAGTTACAAAAGTTGTAAACTACCCTGTGGGTGCTAGGAACAGAACCACCATCCTCTCTAACTACAGAAAGTACTCTTAGCTGCTGAGGAATCTCTCCATTCCCTCCTGGGATGGTTTGAATATACTTGGCCCAGGAGTATTAGAAGGTGCGGCCTTTTTGAAGTAGGTGTGGCCTTGTTGGAGGAAGAATGTCATTGTCTCTGGAAGTCGGTCTTCTCCTAGCTGCCTTTGGAACAAGAGGGAATTCTCAGCTCCTCCTGCACCATGCCTGCCTGGGTGCTGCCATGTTCCCACCTTGATGATAATGGACTGAACCTCTGAATCTATAAGCCAGCCCCAATTAAATGTTGTCCTTTGGGCTGTAGAGATGGCTCAGCAATTAAGAGCACTGACTGCTCTTCCAAAGGTCCTGAGTTCAAATCCCAGTAACCACATGGTGGCTTACAACCATCTACAATGGGATCTGATGCTCTCTTCTGATGTGTCTGAAGAGAATGATAGTGTATTCTCATGCATAAAAAAAAATAAGTTAAAAAAAAAATGTTGTCCTTTATAAAGTTACCTTGGGGAATGGCAAGACGGCTCAGTGGGTAAGAACACTGACTGCTCTTCCAAAAGTCCTGAGTTCAAATCCCAGCAACCACATGGTGGCTCACAACCACCTGTAACGAGGTCTGACGCCCTCTTCTGGTACATCTGAAGTCAGCTACAGTGTACTTATGTGTAATAATAAATAAATCTTTGGGCCTGACGAGCGGAGTTGACCAGAGCAAGAGGAGATAACTGGAGCAAGCAGAGGTCCTAAAAATTCAATTCCCAACAACCACATGAAGGCTCACAATCATCTGTACCTCTGCAGTATACTCACATAAATAAATAAATCTTAAAAAAAAAAAAAAGTTACCTTGTAAAACCCTAACTAAGACACCTTCCCCCCAACACACATTTTTTTGGAAACAGGATCTTATATACTATAGCACAGTGGTTCTCAACATTTCTAATGCTGTGACCCTTTAATACAGTTCCTCAAATGTTGCTACTTCATAGCTGTAATTTGCTACTGTTATAAATCATAACATAAAAATCTGATATACAGGATATCAGATATGTGACCTTTATGAAAGGGTTTTTCGGGCTGGAGAGATGGCTCAGCAGTTAACAGCACTGACTGCTCTTCCAGAGGTCCTGAGTTCAATTCCCAGCAACCACATGGTGGCTCACAACCATCTGTAATGGGATCTGATGCCCTCTGCTGAGGTGTCTGAAGACAGCTACAGTGTATTCATATATACATAAAATAAATAAATAATTTAAAAAAAAAAAGAGGGGGTTTTCAACCCCTAAAAGGGGTTGCAACCCACACAGGTTGAGAACTGCTGCTATAGCACACATTGACCTGGATCATACGGTGTCATTCAGGCTAGCCTTAAATTCACAGCAATTCTTGTGCAGGTACACACAGAGACCAGTTAGCCAGATCTCCCTGGAGTTGAAGTTAAAGGTGGCTGTGAACCAGACATGCTGAAAAATCAAACTGAACTTCTGGATAGGCACTTTATGTTCTTTTTGTTTGGTTTGTTTTGTTTTGTTTTTCTACACATGGTTTCTCTGTATAGCCCTGGCTGTCCTGGAACTCACTCTGTAGACCAGGCTGGCCTCGAACTGAGAAATCCTCCTGCCTCTGCCTCCCAAGTGCTAGGATTAAAGGCATGTGCCACCATTGCCTGGCGGCACTTTAAGTTCTTAATCATTGAGTTAATCTCTCCAAGCCCTATCATTTCTTTATGGTATAAATTTGTTAAGTTACTTATGCAGAATATTTTAAGACTAGTAAAATTTGTTCATTATATCTTTACTTCATAAAAGAGCAAGAATGAGCCCTAAAGTCAATCCCCCAATATATAAACTTGTTTGCTAAGACCTTTTCCTTCCTACAATTACATACACTAAATCTATCAGATTCTTATCATACACTAAATCTATTACTTTCTTATAAGTATACACTCATTTCTAAGCAAAAATCAATTCATTTCACCCTATTGTTATTAACCTCAAATCTCCATCTTCATTCTGATCCATACCTATAGTTAACACCTATCAACTCCTATCAAATATCAAACACTTCCAACAGAGTAGTATAAACCAACTACCTATGCACCCCCACCTGCTCCAAAGCATTACTCTTCTGTGTCAAGAGACCCTCAAGTCCTCCCTAAAGCACCAATTCCTATCAAGTCACTTCTAAAAGAAGACACTCCTTTTTCTACTCTCCTGGCTAACTGGGAAAAGAAACTTTGTGCAGACCATTTTTATTAACTAATCCTCAGCTTTTCCTCTTTTAAAAAATACTCATCAAAACTACTACCCACCTTGTGCATCATTTTGTTCAATCCTACCCTTGATAACAGTGACTCCTAGTTTTGCCCACCATTTCCTGCTTCTATGAAGTGTGTGTGTGTGTGTGTGTGTGTGTGTGTGTGTGTGTGCATATATATATTTTCTAAGATTTTCTAAGAGTCTAGTCTCAATTCCAACATCTATTTATCTTCCTCATTCCAATACCTCTTTCAGTCTGAACTGGTAATTTGTTCAAGGTCAGGAATTTAAACTTCCTCTCTGATCCTGCTTCTTGCATTCTACTGTATCACTGCCTAATTATGCTGAATCTGTTCTTGACCTTTCTGAATACTTTCAGTTCCCTCAATTATTTTTCTTTCTCTTCTCTCTTAATCTTTTGCATTCTTACCCCAAACCAAATAACATATTATGAAAATGTCTTGTTAGCATCCTTGACTTTCCTATTTGCTCCTTCTGCTAACTCTAGAAATCCAACTAGCTGCTTTCTTTGCTTCTACTCGTACCCTTTCAAGGTGATATTGCCTTTGCTTTGACTTTTGACAAGACTTTAAGTCATGTATATAACATAACATAAATGCGCTGTCACGGGGAATACAGCTTGTCTAGTTTCCTCAATGGCTTATCCCCAAACATTTGTCAATACATTAAAAGCACTCAAATTTATAAAATGAATGAATTGCTATGTACTGCCTGTTAGCTTCATACAAAATTCCCTAATGTGACTGTTGCAGGATGTTTGAACCCCGAGATTGTGTTATTTACTGGAAAAACCTGTTTCTAGTTGTAGTGTGGCTCAACCCTTAGCACACACCTTTAATCCCAAACAATGAAGGTAAAGTTAGTTGTAGAACGAATACCCATATTTGAAAATTCTATCTAATTGAATGGCAGACAAAGTGACAAATCAGAGAAAGTTTTAACAGAATAAGATATGTCCAACTCTCTCGGAGAGAGAAAAGAGAGGCTACTTAACAGAGAGCAGTACAGAAAGAGAAAGGCAGGAGAGTTTACCAGGAAAGTTTAACTGAGATAGGTTAAAGAGAGAACGGTGAAGACAGCATGAGCCAGAGAATGAGAAGCAGCCAAAAGATTAGAACAGATTGCTAGAGTTAGTTTGAGGCCAAGCAGAGCCTTGGAGACCACAATTCAGGTGGGCACAAATAAATCAAGGTCTTTCTCAACTACACAGTGAACTAAAGGCCAGCCAGGGGTATATGAGACCCTGTTTCAAATACAAAAGAGAGACTGGGCTAGCCCAGGTTTCATTCCCAGCACCCACATTTTGATCACAACCCTCTTTAACTCCAGTCCCAGGGAATCTGACACCCTCACCCGAGTTCTGCTGGAACCAGGCAGAGATAGTGTATATGCATACATGCAGATGAAACACACAAATAATATGTGTATATGATTTTTTTTTCAAGATTAGGTCTGGCTATATAGAACAGGCTAGCCCCAAACTCCTGATCCTCCTGTCTCAGCTACCCAACAGGTATATGCCACTTGCCTGGCTTTTCTTAAAAACAGCATGAGAATGCATACATACATACATACACACACACATACATACATATACACTAAAGATCAATTACTTCTAAAATATTTTAAACAAAATCTCTTCTAGTCTCATCCTTTAGTCATTATATTTCTTGATTTTTATACAGCATTTCTCAGGCTGCATGAACTTGGCCAGCCAAGAATAACCTTAAACTCCTGTGTCTACTATCCCTAATGAGGGATTTTTATAAGCATCCCTCATCATTCCTATTTGGTGTTGGAGAGCAAATCCAGGGCAACAATACATGCTAGGCAACTACTCTATCAATTAAGCTAGCCCTAGCCATGAATCTTCTACACAGTCCTTCATGACTTCTTTTAACTTTAACTGAACTTACGTCCCAACACTAACTTCTTATGTGGCAAAGTAATTTCAGATAACTCAGTTAATGCCTGTCAGTTGTTGGTTTAACAAACTTAAGAAAGCAGAAAAGATCATGAAAGATAAAGCCAGATAAGAAATGTGATTTGTCATCTGACAAATCAAACTCAAATGAGTTTTTTAAAGAATTGTAAACACAAAAGAATCCCAGAAAGTACTGTATAAATCATCTTATTTAGCTAGTCGGAATGGCACAGCTCTTTTCTAACAAAGGATGAAGAAACACCAAAATGGCAGGTCAAAAGGCAGCACCCCCAAAGGATTTATTTGCTTACTAATTAGATCCTTCAATCCTGCACCAGTTTTTAGACGGCATACCCCAGTATAAAGTGTTCCCAACTTTAATACATATGAAACTAACATACTACGGTGTCAAAAACAAATTTTGGAAACAAATTTACCTCTGTTCCACGGATCAAAGCTTATTAAAAAAAAAAACACAGTAAATTCTTATACTTTATACTTTGAAAACAAACACTAAATTCATGACCTAATGTTTTAGATAATTAAAAATAAGGAACGTATAAACAATTTTAAACTCAATTTATATTAACAAAGACGTTTAGATATCACTAGTCTCTAAGATCCTTCCAAACACTTTGGGTACAACACCCACTTTGGAATATAATGAAAATAGCCCCCAATCGCCATTGAAAGACCCTTGAAGATGATGTACTTTCCTGTTTAAGTCATTAAACCCCTGTTACTCAAACTATTTAAGAACTTGTTACTCTCTATTTAAAAAGAAAAAGAAAATCTCATGCACGAGGCTTTTTTTTTTTCAATTACTACATTTACCGAGGTGTTACCTTCCACTGCAAAATTCGGTATTAATGACGACAGCCAGTGGCCCTGACCAGGAAGGTGATAGGGAAAAGGCAGAAGCAGGTGCACAAGAAGCTCTCTAACACCGGCTCTAGTAACTAGAGAACACAGGAGGCGGAGTCTGGAAAGCGGTTATGGGGCAGGGAGTGGTAGGGGCACCCAGAAAGCCCGCTTCTTCTAAGCGCCAAAACACGATCTGTTACTCGTAGTTCACGCAATACAAATCCTAAAACAGCCGCGAAAGAAAAGACAAAAACGTTTTGTGTCTTGTTTGGTTTTTTTTGTTTGTTTGTTTGTTTGGGGGACAAGGTTAGCTGCGGCAGGAGCCGGCCGCGAGAGGAAAAGTTGTTCAAGCAGACGCCCCACCGCCCCGGGGGGCCTAACAACCTAACCCTTAACAGCAGTTTCTGCAAAGCAAGCCACGCTGTCAGAATCCCACGGCGTGGATATCTCGTGGACCCACCACCACCACCCCCGCGCCCCTCGATTCTAGACGTAAATCCTCACGAAGGGGTGGAGAAGGAGCAGTGGGAGGAGCGCGGAGAAGGATTATTTAATTAACATTTTCTTAGCGAGAACCTCCAAGCAGGAGTCAGGAACGCCTACCGGGGCCTTTCAGCTCCAAGAAGAAAGAGCGACAAGCAGAAACTCCCCGGCCGCAGGCGCTCTGCACCCAGGAGGATTCGGGCCGCCAGGGGGTGGGAGGGGGGGGTCCTCCCAGGATAGAATTTGGCGGGTGGGCTGGGAGGAAGGGAGGAGGGAGGGAGGGAGGTCACCGGGCCTCAGGTCGCCGAGGCCTGTTTCTTTCAGAACTCATCACCCAGACTACAAGGCAAGCTTCCCCTCCAGAACGGACACCCCACGATCGTGGAGGCGCCGCCAGCACCTCCCCAGATCCGATGTCAGCCTGAGGGTGGGGATTGGGGGGGTGGGAAGGATCGCGCAGCCAAGGGACCTCGGAGTTAAACGGGCAGGCGCGGCCGCAGACCGCTCCCAGCACGGCGCCCGCCTAGCACCACCCGGCTCCAAGCCCGCGGCTGCCAAAGGGCCGCAGCCCCGCAGGCATTATTACCTGTAAACGAAGCCGCCCCTCCTGCCAAGGGCGGAGTGGCGGTCGGCCCCTCCGGGAGCCGCCACCAGCAGCGGTTCTTCCTCGGGGACCGCGAAAGGGAGGCCCACACGTTCCCTAGACTGCTCAAAGCCCGATGGCCGCCTCCTCTACCTTAGCTAACTAGGCGCCAACCGCCGCAGCCACCGCCATCTTAGGACCTCATTGTGGTGGGAGAAGAGGGGGGCGGGGGAACTGCAGAGAGAGAGAGAGAGGTAGAGGGAGAGAGAGAGGAGGGGGGTGGGGGTGGGGGTGAGCGAAACGCTCCGCGAGACTAGCGCCGTCTCCTCGGCAACGGCCGCGCGGGGGCGAGAACTCGCGGGGGGCTGGAGCCGCAGTGCGAACTCAAGGCGTGCAGGACCGAGGTCACGTGACGCTCGGGCGTCCGGGGAGTCCCTCACGGACCGAACGGATACACTCAAACGAACAGCCTGAGGACTACACATCCCAGAATGCCCGCTCAACCGGGCAGCAAAAGGCGCTACGGGACTACAAATCCCAGTATGCTGTGCGTCTTCCAGATGGGTCTGCTGTGGTTTATAAGGCTTGAGGCCTGTCTGAATTATTAGTGCTTTAGCGGGCTGCCAGAATCCTGGTGCTTTTTAATTTTCTGTGTGGGCATGAGCTTCCAGATGGAGACGGGAAGACTGGAAATCCTCAGATCTCTCTCTTGTACTGCATTCCTACCCACTTTCCTGTCATGAAGAATACAGATTGATGGGCCCCTATAATCTAACCCCTAATTTTAACAAGGAGATTAAACCAGTTTGTCCTGTGTTGTGTGTGGTTAGTCGGTGGAAGAATCATAAATAATTGTCAAGGATCATTGCCACTTGGAACGTTGTCCTGCTGCTTTGGTAGTAGAAACAAGTGGTTGTAAGCAGAGTTTAATCCCGTGAACTTTTCTCTGAACTGATAGCCTTTGAAATCCTGTTTAATTTATATTCTTGCTAATGGTTGTATTAAAGTTAGTAAATAGATAAGTAGTGGCTTGAAAACAGCACAAAACAAACTTTTTTTTTTTTAAGTTACAAGGCTTTCAATATGCCAGGCTCCAAAGTTAGACTACCTGTCAATTTTAGTTGCATGCATGCACATTGTGTTTTTAGACAGTCGACAATTATGGAATGGGGTTTTTAATGTAAGATAACGTAATTGGGGCTGGAGAGAAGGCTCAGCAGTTAAGAGCACTGACTGCTCTTCCAAAGGTCCAGAGTTCAATTCCCAGCAACTACATGGTGGCTCACAACCATCTGCAATGGGATCTGATGCCCTCTTCTGGTGTGTCTGAAGACAGTTACAGTGTATTCCTATACATAATATAATGTATAGTACATGTAGGGTACAGTGTATTCCCTACACATAAAACATAACGTAATTGGGAAAGAATAGGCTTATGTCTCCACAATAAACTGCTCTGCACAATTACCAAACAAATTGTTTACAAAACAAAATAGTACAACTCTCTCAGAGCACCACAGTTCATATAAACAAACCTCCTCCAGCCCACAGCCGTTTACTACTGTGTCCATAGCCTCTGTATTCGTTTGATTTTGTCTCTGAGGCAATGTCTCTTGTATCTCAGGCTGGCCTCAAATCTCTGACTTCAGATCCTTCTGCCTCTGGAATGCTGGGGTGCACATTGCTGGAAATCCAACCCAGGGTTTCATGCATGTTAGGCAAACATTCTGTCAACTGAGCTACATATCCAGCCTGGTGGCGGAGATTGAACCTGGGGTTTTTCAACATGCTAGGCAAGAACTCTACCATTGACCTATATCTTTAGGCCTCTTTTTATTTTTAATTTGGATCTGAGTCTCACTAAATTGCTTACACAGAACTTGAACTGACTTGCTTTTTCTTTCTCCCCCCGCCCGTGTGTGTGTGTGTGTGTGTGTGTGTGTGTGTGTGTGTGTTTTAAGAGGATATGATTCTACCATTTTGGGAGAAGTGGAAGGTGGATCTTGAAGAACCTATGGAAAGGAGTTGAGGTATGTGAATATGGTCAAAATACATGACATGAAACTTGCAAACTATTAATAAAAAAAATACTGTATTTTTTTTAAACTTTCCTCAAACTAAAATACCAGCATCACTGATCTTGGTAGGAAATATGAGGAGTTGGGGGAGCCTGAGAAGCTGTAAAATCCTGACTTCCAAAAATTTAGCTTGTATGTATAAAGACATACAATACCTTAAGGAAATGAATCAGCTTGGTATTAATAATACTTGATTATGCCAAAATAAATGATATTGGCAGAAAGTGCTTTAGTAATTGGGGCAGGGGGAAGGAGGGCTAAATTATCTCAAAAATAATAGTAGCTCTAGGATATCTATGGGGGATGAAATATGGTACAGCCAACTGTGGGAAGCAAAGAGACTGGGTATTAAGATACACGTGGGAACTGATTTTCAATATTTGACATTTAGGAGAAATATTGAACATTTTTTTAAATACTCAGGAGTATAAATGGCAGGCTGCTTAGAAGGAGATGGATTATGCCAGGAATACATAGTACATTCAGAATTAGCAACGGCCAGCACAGAAACCAGGCTGGTTGAAGTAGAGATTCATGTGGAGTGAGGCACAGGGGAGGCTGGACAAGAAAAAAGACTGAGCTACAGGTTGGGTCCAAAGTATAGAAAATCTTAACTATCAATCTGAAGAGATTGGACTTTGTTCTCCAGGGAATGTGTAAAGTGCCAACGTAAGGGTTCTTTGGAAAGTCAGTTGGATGGTGTTTTTCTGGGGCAGATGCGTGAAGGAATGTCTCCTTGAAGTGGACACATGTGAAAGACTAAGACAGACTCGGGAAAGAACATTTTTGTTGAAGCAGACGCAGGAGGTGTTCAGCTAAAGCAAGCACATGAAAGGACACGTGATGGAGGATTCTTTGTTAATGACATGCATGTATTAGTCTACCTTACATTTTGTAGTTGAGCTCTGTTGCAGGAAATATTTAAAAATGAGCCCACCATCTCTCTGAGGGGGCCGGACCACACTCCCGCACTCCTGCTGCTGCCATCAACTCCAGCTAGCCCCACAGGCATCTGGCTGGCTTGTCCCAGGAGCCCCTAGTTCTTCCTCAGCCATAAACCTATGTAGTTGGTGATCCCCCATTCCAATAACTAAATGGAACAGCCAACCTCTTGTCTGCATATCACAATACCCAGTAATCTGGTAAAATCAAGACTCTTAAAGCTTAATTAACCAATCAGATTTATGTATCAGTAAGACGCCAATACAATAATTTCAGAGCCAACTGATAATGATAAAAGCTTTATCCCAATATTTCCAACCCTATGAAATCATAGCTACTTGCGGCTGGTAAACACGGTTTACAGCCACAGCCATCTTCCTTCCCCTCCTACCCTGAGACGCTCCCTGTCTCCCTTTCTCTCTGCAACACCACCACCTCCCTTTTCCCTGTCCAATCACAGACCTCCTCTGCACTAATGTAATTGGACAGGGAAAATCCTGCACCAGAGCTCCACTTGTCCGAACTCCATACAGAGAAATGCACCAAAAAATTTCCTGTGGGGTGCTGTAGTTTCTTGCCGCTTCTGCAGATTTGAGCTGACTGGATGCGTGTGCTGAAGTTAGACCCGTGTTGAGGAAAGACCCAAGGAGGATAAGTGATGTTGGAGGGTATAAATAGGACTCAGTGGAGTGACAGAGACAGAGCTTGGCTTGCTTATAGAGCTAGCTGTACAACGCTTATGGGTCTTAGTCTTCGCTGATCTTCACGTCCCTGAGAGAGGCACAGTGGAGAACTTTTCCTGGTGTTCCTGTTGACTCGAGCTGAGGCTGAGGCCTGGCTGCCTCTGCTGTCCTGCCACCACTGTTGCTAACCCGACTCTACTGAACAGGACTGCTCGTGTATCTGTGGAGTGCTTGCTTGCTAGTGGATCAAGCTGCCACAGCCTGCTAACCTGTCCACTGAACTGCCGATTTCCAGACAACACAGATGGGAGTTGCTCCAAAGAACCTTTCTGAACAGGTCCACTTCCCCCATATCCTTTCTTTTCCACTACCTCTGGTGAGTGGTGGGCTACAAGGAAGGTTAAAGCTTTTAAGAACCATCATTAAAAATAGAATTAAAAAGTACAGTTACATACGTGAAACTATTTGAGACTTTGAAAGAAATATTGCTGTTTGGTTGTTTTTGTAGTTCCAGACAGAGCTCTAACTAGGGCCTTGTACATCCTAGGCACGTGCAAGCCTACGACTATGTCCCCAGCTCTTATTTCTCTTTCCTTTTCTCCTTTCTTTGCCAGACTGGCCTCAAACTTACGATTGTCCTGTTTCTACCCTTGGTGTGTCAGGGAATTATGGGTAAATAATAGATAGAACATGAAATAGTTGAGAGTTTAACATGATGGTCATGTTTAGCACAAACTAGGCAAAGACGAAAAGAGAGTAATGACAAAGAAAGGTGGTACCTGGTTTGGTGTTAGGGTAACTAAATGTATACAATTCAGTTTACACGGGTTTCCATTAACAAAGTTAGTCATCACGATGAGTAAAATACTACTTCTTATGCTCCTGTCAGCAAACATAACAGAGTATCTTTAACAGTGTCAGGGATAGGTGCTTGCCCACGGGATGGGTCTCAAGTTGGGTCAGTTATTGGTTAGCCATTCCCTCAGTCTCTGCTCCATCCCCTGTCCCTGTATTTTTTTGTAGACAGGATAAATATTGGGTTGAAAGTTTTGTGGGTGGCTTGAAGTTTCTATTGCTCCACTAGGGTTCCTGCCTACCTATAGGAGGTGGCCTATTCAGGTTTCAGATCCCCAATGTTGTGAGTCACAGCTAAGGTCACCTCCATTGGGCCCTTCCTTATCCCAGGTATCTATCTCTTTCTGGAAATGCGCCTGACCTCCTCACCCCTGTCAGTTGCAGATTTCCATTCATTCTCATGGCCATCTGGCTATCTATCTATCCTGTCCCTCCCCACACCTGATTCTGAGCCTCCTCCCCCATTCTCTTTCCCCATTGTGGGAGGGGGTGATCGGAAGGGGGCAGTGAGTGACATGTGAAGTGAATAAGTAAAAAATAAAATAAAATTTAAAAAAATACTAGTTTCTTTCTTTTTTTTTTTTTTTTTTTTTTTTTTTTTTTTGTTTTGTTTTTTTGGGTTTTTTTTTGTTTTTTTGTTTGTTTTGTTTTCTGAGACAGGGTTTCTCTGTGTAGCCCTGGCTGTCCTGGAACTCACTCTGTAGACCAGGCTGGCCTCGAACTCAGAAATCTGCCTGCCTCTGCCTCCCAAATGCTGGGATTAAAGGTGTGTGCCACCACCGCCCGGCTTGTTTCTCTTTCTTGATATGTAGTAGGGCACTGGTTATGTGATACTTACAATATAACATTTGTGTTTATATTGTTTGTATTTTAAAATACATTTTAAATGTTTACTAATAACAGATTATGTCTATAACTGAAAACTTGCCCTTATACTTCTGTACACATTCTTAATTCCCTGTAGATTTCATTCATTTTGGTGCTCCTTAATTTATTTTTGTTTTTATCTGAAAACAATTTTCTGCAATAGCTAGATTAACCTGCAGATGGAGATAGAATGTAAGGGAAATGCCTTCAGTATCCAATAGCCTATTATAACTGGAGCTTATTGTCATATTACTTGGCTTTTTTTTTTCTTTTTTTTGGTACAACACAAAAATTATATAATGTGGTAAGCTAAATATATGTGGTAAGCTAAAATAATAAAATCCTTTAAGATTTCATTAAATAACCCAAAATAATTGATTTACTGTATTTATGAGCTCCCCATTCTTTCCTACAAAAATCACTTTTTTCAAACATAAATACTATTCTGAATTGTGAATCATTTTCACTGTCCATGTATAATTAGGTATGGTCATGAATAAACATTATTTTTATTTTCAAATTTGATAAAAATGGTATCACAGTGAATGTATGCTTGTTCATTAGTCATTATCTTTTTGAAATTTATTCATGTTGATATATGTACATGCAAAGCCTAAGTAGAATGTAAAAGTAATTTTGAAATATAGTCTAAAGCTATAACTCATTTTAAATTAGCATAGTGGATAATTTGATGAAAGAGGATATTGGTCATGCCAAGTGAGATGCTCACTGAAGATCTCTGGACTAGTTCTTATGATTTTGTTCCTTTTATGCAGTGTTACATCTCTGATTTAATCTAGCTGCAAGTTTCTTAATTATGGCACCATTGATATATAAGACTTAATGATTCTTGACGTTTGCTTTTTGTTTGTTTGTAACTAATGTGTATGCATGCAGATCAGAGGGCAAGTTTTGGGAGTTCATTTTCTCCTTCTACCCTGTAGCTTCTAAGGAAGGAATTCAGGTTTTCATGATGGGAAACAGAGCATTTACTGATTGAGCTATCTTGCTAGCCTGACTAGTAAGTGTGAGTGTGTGTGAGCATGCATATCTGTGTGTCTCTGTGTGAGTGTGTGTGTGTGTTTGTGTGTGTGTAATTATTTTTTATTCTCCTGTAGGTTGTCATCTCTGAGTTTTACTACTGCCTCAGTCTGCAAACGTAGGCCTAGTTCCTGGAAGCTTCTAACCTCCTTACAATCTAACCTAAGCCTAGAATTGTTTTCAGCCTCTGAGACTTACTGCTGAGTAAACTCACCCTCTCTGCCTCTTTCAGAACTCTGAACTGGCTGGTTGGATAACTCAGCTGTTCTGGCTTTTCAAACTCCTCTCCAAGCTGATGGATTCAAACTGGCTTCTTCTGAATTACTCTGCTTGGCCTCAAACGAACTCTAGCAATCTGTTCTAATCTTCTGGCTCCTTCTGATTCTCTGGTTCTTTCTGTCTTCACCTGTGTCCAGCTTGTTCTTTCTCTGCAACCTGTCTCTGTAAAATTCTCCTGGTAAAACTGTCTCCTTCCTTTATCTCTCTTTGCACTAACCCCCAAGCAGCTGCCTTTTCCACTCTCTCCTTGTGAGAGTTGAGCATATCTTATTCTGTCAAATCTTTCTTTGATTCATCATCTTGTCTGCCAGTCAATTAGACATCATTTTCCAACCTGGGTACTCCCTCTGCAGACTACCTTTACCTTCATTGTTTGGGATTGTGACCATCCTACAGCTGAGGGCTGATTCTTCAGACCCCGCCTTGCCACAGATAGCCACGCCTCCCTGCCCACCTCCTGCTAATTGCCACGCCTCTCTCCAAGTGCCAGTCACACCAGAAGTCCCGCCTCCAGAGACTGAAGATGAAGCTGCTGATTAGGCCAAGTTGCTGACGAACTTGGGGGAGGGGTTTTACTTTACCTATACACCTGTTTGCTTGTAACAAGGTGATTTCAATGAATGATGGCTGACTGAAAGCACACCATGTGTTGGTCTAATTTTTTTCAAACCCTTCCCGCATTTCCAGTACCCCAAATTATTCGGGCCTTGACCCCCATTCCAGAAAACCCATTCGTATGAGTGGCTGCTGGCAGCCACATGGGATTAAAGGCATATACTAAGGGCATGTCTGTATTTCAGCCAGAGAGATTAAAGGTATGTGCTAAGGGCTAAGCCACACAACTAGAACATTTTTTGTTTTTGTTTTCAGTAAATAATACAACCTCAGGGTTGAAAATGCGATCAAATATCCTGCGAGGTGTATTTGTGTGTGTTGTTGTTTTGTTTTAGGAGTAGGGATTACTATTCTTTATACTGCAGAATATTTGGCTGCACTGCCTGGTGTGTGTACTGGCAAGATACCTAAGACGGCTATATTCCCAGTGATGGAAACCAAAGGTTCTTCTGACTTTGATTACCAACTATCCCCCAGAGCAGAGAAAGAGAAGAAAATCACTCGTAGCTGAGATGCACTGGCTAGTCTCTGCTCAGAGAAAATCCTATTATTATGATTTTGTGTATCTCTTTTCGTGAAAAAAAAAAACTGTGTTAACATACATAATTGAATCAATTATGTGATTATATCTGCTAATTTGATCTGATGCACATGTATAATTAATGTTCCAAAACCTCTAATAACCTTCTCTGGTTCCCTCCTATCGTATTACTACAGCATCTCCCATTACTGCACGGTTAGGATTGTTCATCACCAAACTCAAAAATATCTAACTGCTGTTCTCAAAAGGCCACCTTAATGTTTATATTTGGGTTACTTACTCACTTATTTATAACCAATTTGCATCCATTTCTCCCAAAAGCTCACTCCTTCCATAAATGTAATCCTTGGGATTCTAATCATTCCAGCCATGCAGGCTGGCCCTCCCCCTTTCTCCAGCTTTGTTTCTATGGAGTTGTAACTACCACACATTTCCTATGTCTTCCTTGGGGTGAGGGGTTATAAGTCTTCACTCGTCCTATTTATCCATTGCAATCCTGTGCAGGCCTGCAGCAGTGTAATCATATGTGGAATGTGCCCTTCTTAGGATCAAATTAAAGGGACACACGTCACAGTAAACTAAAGACTGCACTGAAAGCATTTCTTCCCTAATCTCTACCCACCCCTACAGCATGAAGGTATATGTGTGTTATAACTAAATGTAGATTTTCAATTAAATAGAAAGATCTTCAGTATCCAGTAGCCCATTTTAATGGAGTCTTAATGTTATATTATTTGACTTTTTGGTATAGCACAAAAATTATATAAAATAAATGTGGTAAGCTAAAATAATAAAATCCCTTAAGGATTCATTAAATAACCCAAAATAATTGATTTTACTGTGTTTATGAGCTCCCCACTCTTTCCTACAAAAGGAGGTTAAAAAAAAATTGGGACAAGAACTGATAGTTTGTCTCCAAAGAAATGGTCTTAAGGATATGAAAGCAGACCCTCTGCTGTTTACTACTGAAACCCTGTTATTGAAAACAAGACTACATGAAATAAGGACTCAAGTTTGTCATAGTTGGAAGAGTGTGGTTTGGTTTAAAAAAAATAGTAAGTACAGTCTAGAAAAGTATCTTTTTCTAAATAAATAAGATCGTTAGGTTTGGTTGTGCTTTTAAATAAGTGGCAGCTGGTGGGGAGCTGTACAATCTCCATGACACTATACTGAGCCATGTGAGAGACACTAAGCTGCGTATATAAACCCAGGTCCTCTGGAAGAGCCTGTGCTTTTAACTACTAAGCCATCTTTTTTGCCTGAGAGGGGGAAAATATTTTTGAGGCAGAAGGAAAAAACTAAATGAGAAATCAACTAGAAAATGCCAGGAAGCTCTACTGTGAGTGGTTATTGCAAAGGGGTCAAAAGTCATTGATTCTGGTTGAGGAGTTTGTGGGAAGAGAGAGTGTAAGGACCATGAGTGTAGATAGCCACTTTTACAGAGCTTGGCTAACGAAAGAAGAAAAAGTAAAAAAAAAAAAAAAAAGTACCTAGACTATATACATCCCAACAGTAACAAAAAAGAACTTAATATGGTTGCTCCAGTGCCAAGTACAGTCATAGGACATGAGAGCGTATGTTTGCTAGGCATGGTTATTGAACTAAGCCATCTTCTATTTAACCAGATAGATTCCTCTTTCTCTTTTCTTTATGATTTCTGGATGCATTAAGGGAGACACATAACAAGGAGACAGTCTTACATACAGTGATTCCCCCACCAGTGAAAATTAACAAAAGATCAGGGGGATAGCTCTGATGTTTCTGTATAGCTGATATACAGATAGCTATATACTGAACTATGCACAGATAGCTGATATATAGAGCTCTGATAGCTCTGTATGCCAAATTTACACTGACATATAGGTTACTGGGCTAATTGGATGGATTTTTTTTCTCCTCTTGAGACTTGAAGTTTACATGGAAGAATACAGAGGCTAAATTTCCACTGAAATGCAAACATTTTCAAGGTACTGCACAATTTAAAGTCCAAGAACTCCTTTTGGAGTCAACCTCACGTGCTACATTTTTGCTTGTCTGTGTCAGTCTTTAATTAGATCTGCTATTTCTCTAGTGTGTCTCCAACAAATCTAATATATTTTTACTCCAGATGTCAAGATGTCTGTCAGCTTGTAACAAAAACAAAACAGTCGGAGTGGGTATCTCTGTAACTGGACCTTAATATTTGAAAATCTCTCATTGTTGATGGCAAATACAAAAATGAATTTTGAATTATGAGTATTCTAGAATTTTCCCTTAGTGCCTCAACAGAGAAAGTAGGAAAAAAAAAGAGTTCCTTAACTCTTTGTTGGTCAGAAAGAAAAGAAAAGGAAGAAAGGAAGAAAATCAAGCACTCGTGCATGCACAGGCATGCATGCACACACACAAACACACACACTCATGCACACACTCATGCACACATGCAAACACACACTCTGGTCGGGCCTTCACCACGTATTTCATCAAGTTCACTTGTTGTGGATTGCCCTGGTACTTTTTGTACTTTGATGCTAATTCTGCTTTCCCAAGAGGGGCTGTCTGGGACAAGGAGTGAATCAAGGACTCAGGTGTCCCAACCCGCTGGGTGTTCAGCAGGTACCTAGGGCAGGGGAAAGAGACTGGGGGAGGACAAGGAACACGAAGAATGAGAGCAAGAACTTGTCTGATCAAGCTCTGAAAAACTTTACTTCGGGGGTGGTAATATAAGCATAAACAAGTGGAAGCTTCAAGGAGGTGGGAAGAGCCCCGGGGGGCTGTCCGAAGGTCAGGTGGCAATCTTCAGTCTCTGGAACCAGCGGTCACAATGTCCTCCACACCCACAAATATTCTGACTGTTAGACTACACCTGTTCTCTCAGGGCTGTATGTGTAAGCTAGTAATTTTCCACAAGGCCATGGTCATGGCTCCCAGCACTCAGGTGACTTCTCGTGTACATACAGACAGACAGACAGACATATAGACGTTTAGTGGATGAAGCAGAACCCAACAACCATACTTTATTTTTTCTCAGCCTTTTTATACCTTCTTAGATAAAAGTTCTTTATAAAATTACCTCATAGATAAAATGTTACACAAAGGGAGAGTTACAGAATGATGTCAATATAAAGTTCAAAGCAGTGTTTCATTCCATAAGCTCATTATAAGTTTAAAACAATAGTTTCACATGGCCTTGTTTTATCATAATGCACACCTGTGGCTTCATCTTTGGACCTGATCTAGAATGGATGTTTTTCCTTGATTACAGATTTGTCTCAAGTCTATTTTTCTTCATAGTGTAATTTATGAAAGCTCATTGTATTCCTTAGTATGCAGCCTTTACTTAGTATTCTGTGAGGAGGGGGCACATTCTATTCTTGATTCTAACTTTATTATATCTTTCTGGCAAAACAACTAAAACCATCTCCTTAAGCTTTTCTCCTAAAATTACTTTAATCAAATTAGGAATGCTATAAAGTCATTAATTCATCTAAACAGCATTAATTTATGAAAGTTCATCTTCATGTTGATCTTCAGGAAATTTGCCCAATAGGGTGGGCCAATGCCCAGGAATCACTCACTGGGCTCTGAAATAGTGATGGGAACAGCATATGAGCAGCAAGAAGCAATCCTGGGATGAAGTCCCTAGGCTCTGCCTCTCCAGAGTGCACTCACCACAGCCATGCAATATGGGGGGGCGGGGGTATCACAAGGAAACTCACTTGCTTGCCATCGCCTTTCATAGATGACTTCTGTCAGTAGCCTCTGTTTTTCAGAGAGTTCTAGTTATTGGTAAAGTCACTTAAGTGCAAACATAACCTTTTGAAATGAGAACCTCATTTTGTTTTCCAAACAGAGTCTATGTATCCCTTACTTGTCTGGAACTCATTATGTAGACCAAGGTGGCCTTGAACTCACAGAGATGCCTCTGCCTCTGCCTCTCTGCCTCTCTGCCTCTCTGTCTCTCTCTCTGCCTCTCTCTCTCTGCCTCTCTGCCTC
>NW_022196905.1:181917819-181920309 GCF_008632895.1 Mastomys coucha | reverse complement strand
TCTGCCCCTCTGCCCCTCTGCCCCTCTGCGCCTCTGCCTCTGCCTCCTGAGTGCTAGGATTAAAGGCTTGCACCACCATGCCCACCCACAAATTTATATGTGTGTGTGTGTGTATATACATCTATTGCACTCTACAGACAAAGTCCAAGAACTCCTTTTAGAGTCAACCTTACGAGCTACATTTTTGCTTGTCTGTCAGTCTTTAATTGGATCTGTTATCTGTCTAGTGTCTAGGATCTGTCTAGTGTCTCTCCAACATATCTAATATATTTTTACTCCAGATGTCAGTGTTTTCAGATGTTCTAGTTACTGGTAAAGCCACTTAGGGCCCATAACCTTTTGAAATGAAAACTTCATTTTGTTTTTGGAACAGAGTCTGTTTATCCCTAGACTTCCCTATGTAGGCCAGGCTGGCTTTGAACTCACAGAGACCCACCTGCTTCTGCCTACTGAGTGCTGGAATCAAAGAGATACCCCAATCTGGCCACAAACTTATATTTTAATAAAGCAGGTGTATCATTATTGAGTAGCATAAAAGCATATCCCACGTGTTTTCTCCCATCCTCTTTGTTTCTTCAGCCCTTCTCTGGCCAGTCCCTGCTCCTGTGTCTCTGCCTCTGCGTCTCTTTCTCTCACATACAAACATATATACACATACATAGACGTTTTTTTGTTTTAAAAACAATAGAGATAGCCATATGATAGTGGTTTTCAGCTGGAGGCTGTTTGGACCCTAACGGGCTCACTTGACAACATACAGGCTCATTCTGGTTGACACAACAGGGAGGAATGGGCAGAGAATGTTACTAGCAGCCGGGAGGGAGATGCCTGGAGTGCTGTGAGGCATCCTGCCAGCACTCAAGACAAACACCACGGAAGAACTAGTGGTCAAAAGTGGTTTAAACCCAAACTCTCAATAATGCCAAGATTGAGAATGCTTAATGAACAATTAAACACAAAGCAGGTACAAAGCAATTTGGGCTTGTTTAGTTTTCTTCTTTTGGGCCATTTCCTAACACATGGCAAGTGTAGAAGTATTTGATAATCCTATTATTATTATCATTATTATTATTATTATTATTATTACTATTATTAAAAACATATTTGGTGAGATGGCTCAGAGGGTAAGAGCACCGATTGCTTTTCTGAAGGTCATGAGTTCAAATTCCAGCAACCACATGGTGGCTCACAACCACCTGTAATGAGATCTGTCTTCTGGTGCGTCTCAAGACAGCTACAGTGTACTTATAATAAATAAATAAAATTTAAAAGAAACCATATTTTAGAATGTGGTTTTACCTATAGTGTATTCTTGTTTTCTTTTTCCCCCACAGAATTTTTACACTGGAAAGCTGAATTTCTTTTTATGTGTTCTGTCTTTTAAAAAAATCTGTTTTTGATTAGAATTTAACCCTTTTTTGGTGGGAAAAAAATAATGACATGTGATCTTAGGAGGAGAAAGATGGTGCTGTTTGGAAGCATAAAATATACACAGTTCCAGAGTCCTTTATATGGAGAAAGAAAAGCAAACATATATTCCTTGGTTGAAGCTTTTTTCCAGCTTTTATAAGAAAAAGATGGAATGAGAAAAGATGTTTAAATGTTTTCCTGTTAGATAGTTAATACACTCTTGGTTGTATAATCAGAGATAAAAGGAAAAGTTCAAATAAGCGAGAAACTGTAGTACCAAGTAATCATTTCATTGTAGCTCAACTAGAACAATGGAGAGGACACGGGCTTTATGGAACATGAAGTTATAGTTCTGGGAAACCTGACAACTGTTTATCATTATTATTATTATTATCATTGTCATCATCATCATCATTATTACTATCTTTTACATTCTTCATGTACAGGCCTACAAGGAGAACAAGGAAGAGTTTTCTTCCTTCCTTCCTCTCTTTCTTTCTTTCTCTCTTTCTCTCTCTCTTTCTTTCTCTCCACCCCCTCTCTCTTTTTTATGTGAGACTGGGTCATTGAAGGTCCTGAGTGTGGCCATAGACTATCCAGCAAGCCTCAAGGATCCACCTGTTCCTGACTCTCCAGTGCTAGGATTACAACTGCATGTCACCATGCCCTCATGGTTTTTTTGTTTTTTGTTTTTTTATGTGCCACTATGCCTGTACTTGGTTCTATTTTGTTTTTTTGTTTTTTTTTAATATATACTTGGGTTTTGGGGTTTATACTTTGGTACTTTGTGTGTGTAGGACAAGCACTGAACCATCTCTCCAGTCCTGGTCTCATTCTATATCATGCATGTTCTTTTTTTTTTTTTTAACTTTTCTGATTATGTCTTATTCCTGCCAATGTCCCTGGTAGCCTTAAATGAAGATGCTTTCCAGATTATCTAAATTCTCTTAGTAATAAAATAAGAATGGCAAAGGGTGAGCAGTGTATGACGAGGGTAGAAACTGCAGCTGAGGAGAAAGGAGTCTTGAGCTGGACTACATACAATATTTTCCCAGTCTTGGTTTCTACCTTGACTGTCAT
>NW_022196905.1:181911837-181917809 GCF_008632895.1 Mastomys coucha | reverse complement strand
TTGAACCCTCTTCTAATAGCACTTGTATTCTTTTTGTTTGCTTTTACTTTGTTTGCTTCATTCAGTAGTAAAGAATAATAAAATTATGAAAGTTGCAAGAAAATGAGCTGGAAACCATCATGTTAAGTAAAACAAGCCAGACTCAAACTACCAAATCTTCAAGTTTCTGCTCCTATATGGAATGTATATTGCAAACTCTATACAGCAGACATAACGATATAAAGAGGAGTACATGATGGGGGGGGGACTTAAAAGGAGGAGGCGGCAAGAGAGTAATGGGGGAAAATAGAAAGAAAAAATGTCGCTTTTTTCCCTCACACACACCAATGACATGAAAGCGAAAGAGAGAGATGTTTTGGGAGGTGGAATGGGGACAACAGAAAGCGGAGGGGGAAGAAGAGAAGGAAGGGGAGATGGATATGAGCAAAACACCATGAAAACATCGCACTGAAGCTCGTTATCTGCTGTGCTAACTAAAACCAATTAGCAGAATTTTAAAAAGAGAACCATATACTGCAGAGGTGCACTAAACAATAGACTGACGATCAATCGGTTACCTGGGTCTGCTTGATGATGCGCTCGAGAGCCAACCTGTCACTGCGGGAGTTGGAGCCGGCAGGAGATGAGCAGCCTGAAACAAAACCTTCACACTGGGAGTTGCTCAAATATCACACACCAGGCAGGCCTCCAGTCCAGCAGGCGCAATGCATGGCCGGGCGGGTTCGGATGACAGCTGCCCGGGGTTTGATGTGTGTACAATGAGAAGTTCTCCGGGTGAGGTATTCTGAAAAGAGAAGGAAAGGATTTATCCTTCACTGCTAATCTGACCCATCCCAGAGGCAGAGAAATGTGGTCTTGAAGAAGCTGTGCCTTCTACCTAATGAAAATGTTCTTCGACCAGAGAGAAAACATGAATCTGACTGTTTCTTAAAAAGAAAGCCCCCACGATTATCCAATGCCCTCTGTTCTCCAAGTCTCCTTGTTTGTTTGTTTTTTTTACTAGAGTCACAGCCTACAATGAACAGGATTTTTAGGTAAAATATCTCAATAAGTTAGAAAACAATTCTCTTTTTTTCTACATTAATGTGTGTAAATATATATTAGTTACATTCATATGTAACATTAACATATAATATTAATATAAATATAAACATGTTATATGCATAATATATCACTATCATATATATCATAATATATAGCAATATATTAATAATTTATTAATGTCTCTATTAATGTATATACATATATATATTTCATACAGTCCTTGAAAGAGAGTATTGAGTCAGTCCAGAGACTGTCTAAGGAAGCCATATAAATCCAGCTCCTATGAAATGGAAACTTTAATGATCTCACAGTTTTGTTCAGTGAAGCTTGTTTTAAAACCCATGAATTAGGACTCAGGCATAGCACTGAACACCTTTAATACCAGCACTTGAGGGAAGTAAACAATGGATCTCTGTGAGTTTAAGGCCAGCCTGTTCAACATCGTGAGTCCCAGGACAGCCAGGGCTACATAGTGAGACTCTGTCTCAAAACAACAACGACAACGACATGCATCGGCAGGGTTGGAGTTGCTCATCAGATGAGATCACTGGCTGCACCTCCAGAAGACCCAGGTTTGATTCCCAGCACCTACATGGTAGTGTACAAGTTTCCAGAAGTCAAGTCTCAGGAAACCCAACACCTTCTTCTGCCCTCTGTGGGGCATGCCTCCTCAGGACACTGACCCTACATTTTGTTCTTACTGTTTTGTTAGCTTTTCCTGACTTTCTTTCAGGACAGTGTTTTTGAACCAATTCCTTTACAGCGTAACCTAGTTTTCATAGTGAGGATCACAAATTCACAACCAGATTGCCTTTGGAGTTCTGGCTCCACCTCTTGCTAGCCGTGTGACCTTGGGCAAGTTACTTAAACTTCTGTGTCCACTTCCCCACTGAAAAGGAGACAGCTGATAGCCTAGTAGGATGTTGAGGGCTAAGTTAATGCAGCTCTCACGGCTTTGACAGTGGGTATATAGCCCACTGGTAAAGCAGATTCTCAGTATGTGCTGTGCCATAGGTTTAGTCCTCGGCATCACCAAAAGGCAAAGAAAAACCTGTTCTTACTCTACTTGGCACGTAGAGCATGGAGAGAATGTGGTAGTTCTTGTTGTTACTATTGGGCCCCCTACAGACAGCCTGTGACAGTAGAGCTTATCAATTCTTTTTTTGAATGTGGAGAAAGCAATAAAGATACAAGAAAGATACATTCAAAATATTAACTTCACCACAGTGGTTATTATCACATTAGCTTTAAAATTCCATGCTTTCAGCCGGGCAGTGATGGTGCACGCCATTAATCCCAGCACCTGGGAGGCAGAGGCGGGTGGATTTCTGAGTTTGAGGCCAGCCTAGTCTACAGAGTGAGTTCCAGGACAGTCACGGCTATACAGAGAAACCCTGTCTCTAAAAAACAAAACAAAACAACAAAGAAAATCAGTGCTTTCCTTTTAAATCGGTGGCTTAAATTCTCTATTTCAATGCCATAATATCATTCCTTCCATATGTGTAGATCCCTTCAGTCTAAATGACATTGCTTTATGATTACTCTTTTAAAGTCATCAGACTAACTTTTCTATAAGAACTTCCAAATTTTCTAAGTCAATCGTCAGAAAGTTTACCGGGAAGGTCAAATACAGGCAAAGCTTTACACTCAGTAACTACCCGAGGGCAGAGGGAAAACACTTTACTTTTTACGGGAATCTGAGTGAAGAAATAGGGTAACAGAACAAATGGCAAACAAGTGCTTGAGTTACGTCAGAATGAAGAGAAGCGATCACCTGGTTTCCAATCTGAGCTTGTTACACAAGATTGGGAGAACCGAAAAAGTTACCTTTTACACATCAGAAGCTGCTCCAGAGGCTTTAAAGGCAAAAAGAGCTAGTCAGAGCACAGCTAGCACTTACAGGAAGGGTCACAATCTTACACATCAGAGAACGCTGTGGCTAATGGATAGTCCCACATCCATGCACACACGGGCTGCTTGATGGGTATTTAGGGTGGTATCAAAAAAAAAACAACTGTGAAGTTGGGAGGGCAACATTCTGTAGAGGACAAGGGGAAAGTTGGAGGGGGGCAGGAGGTAGATAGATATGGTCGTCTTTCATGTTTTCATGTCTGAAGTTCTCAAGAACAAGGAAAAATCATAATAAAAAAAAAGATCAAGTAAAGTGACGGTTCCATCTTGTCCATTATAATAAGCCTGCGGTGGTAGTGTTTTCATACCTAAGAAAACTGCGGTCTCTGTCCCCGTCTTAGCTGAAGCCATAGTTTACTTTCCTTCTTTCAAAAGTGGCAGCTTATTAACTTTACCATCTGTAAGGCAAAAGCTTCAGATGCGCTTGGCTTTTAGGACAGAGCATAAACTTCCCTGGATGAACACAACTATAAAAGGCTAACATAAAGATATGTAATCCAATAAAATGTCCTGTAAGGAGGGGAAATTGAAAATGTGAGAGTATTGGGGCTTGCCCTCCATTTATTTTTTGTATTCCTTCCAGTTAAACTGATTTCCTCATGTTGTTTCTGGATGAAAGCCAGAGTCAACTTTGCCTGCATCTAATCAAATAGCAGAGAAAATTGTTCGTAATTGTGACTTCAGTTACAAGTTCCTGGGAGGCCCTGTGTGGACCGAGCCCCGCTGAGTACGGACTCATTTTGACTTGAGGTAAGTTATTATCTGTACTCCTGACTGGACTGTAATAATGGCGACTCTTTTTCATGACAGAGGATGACAGACACCAGGACTCGAAAAGTAACCATTGGCTTTTGAGAGAGATTGGGATGACTGACAATAAGGCCGAGCTACAACTTGGAGGAGAGACTTAGAATCTAATTAGCTTCCAGTCTCTTCGTATTTTGAATGAGTTAGATGGGAGTTTACAGTAGAACTTTCCATTTCAGCCTACAGAATTAAAAACAGAAGAGTCAGGCTGGACAAGGTGAAATATGGCAAGTCATATCTCAGGGTTATTGGCAGGGAAATAGACATAGAAGCTAGATATCTTCTCGGCTCTAGTGCTTTTAAGACATTATAAATGTAAAATATATTATAAATATAAAATAATTATAAATATATATTATCTGGGAACTGAATGATCAAAGGCAGAGTAGAAATCCCTTATTGAGACTAAAAATTTAATATGACATTTACGATTGGACACAGCTGCCCTGACAATCTAGTCTTCATTATTCATGACAGTAAACCATCCTTATTCGGCACATCTAGTTTATATTAACACCGTTCTGTTCCTTATCATTCACTATGACTAGTTGTATTTCTTTTATAGTATTTTTGCTTTAGGTATTTTGAATTAGAAATCATTGTACTTTAAAATTATTATAAAGGTATCCACTGAAATTATCTTCAAATATCTGCTCTCGGATAGGCTGTCCCACTCAGTGTGACTTGTTTTAAGGAGGTGGGGAGGGAGGATGCAGTTCAGTGGTAGGACATGCCTCTCCTGAGGAGGGCTCTCGTCAGTGTCAGGTTTTCATCATCCATTCGTCAGTGGTTGAACATTTGGACCGCTTCCATTTCCTAGCTACCACGAACAGAGCAGCAAGGACCATGGTGAACCCATGTTTTAACAGCAGAAGATAGAGTCTTAGGGTATCTGACCCAGCGTGATATAGCTGGATCTAACGATAGATCTATTTCTAGCTCTTTGAGGAACCTTTATATTGATTGCCATAGTGGCTGGACCAGTTATACTCCTACCTGTAACTGTACTTTTTGGCTACTTTATTAGGGTTCTTTTACCTACCACCCTTCTCCACCCCAATCTCTTCCAACCCCCCAATCCTAGGTAGCCATAAAGAAGGTTAGAGGGGAAAGGAGAACAGATCTCTCTAGAGTACTTCCTGATGATGAGTAGTAGCATCACGTTCCTTGGAGGAAAACCAATCTTCCATCGTCAGGATAGCTACCACCGGAAGCAGGCAAATGAAAGGGAACAACAGCAGCAGCAGAGACCAGCAGCTGCCGCAGCCGCTTGGAGCTAGGGGCATTTTTATATCCTCTCAAGAGTTCCCAGAATTCCAAACATAACATATTTTCAGCCGGGAGAATCACACGCCTGCCAGACCGCAAGTTAGCTGCTGTGGACAATCTGAAGCATCCCAGATCCTACACCGCGGATTAAACAAAAACATATTTGCGTAGCATCAATGGATTTTTAAAGAACCCACAGTTCTCGCTCCACCCAGCAGCTGTGGATAAGCGTCCCTCTTTCCCCGTATCCATGCCAGTGTGTGTTGCCACTTGTTTTCTTCTTTAACTTGGCCATTCTGACTGGGATAGATGAAACTTCAGAGTAGCTTTAATTTGTCTACCCCTGACAGACAAGCGTGTTTAACATTAAAACAAAAATGTTTCTCTAGATGTGCAGCTGGTGAGAATTCAATGCTTTTAAGATCGTCAAATAAGGTGTTGGGGATTAAATTGAGAGTTTATTCTTTGCTATGTTTAAAAATTAAACGAGCCGGGCAGTGGTGGCGCATGCCTTTAATCCTAGCACTTGGGAGGCAGAGGCAGACAGATTTCTGAGTTTGAGGCTAGCCTGCTCTACAGAGTGAGTTCCAGGACAGCCAGGGCTACACAGAGAAACCCTGTCTCGAAAAACCAAAATAAATAAATAAATAAATAAATAAATAAATATTAAACGAATAAATATATTCTGTTGAAATAAAAATGTTTCTCATCTAGATTTATATTTCACCTTAGAGATCTGTTTAGTTTCATGTTTCATTTTTTAAAAGATTTATTTATTATGTGTAAGTACACTGTAGCTGTCTTCAGACACTCCAGAAAAGGGTGCCAGATCTCATTTCAGATGGTTGTGAGCCACATGTGGTTGCTGGGATTTGAACTCAGGACTTCTGGAAGTCAGTGCTCTTAACTGCTGAGCCATCTCTCCAGCCCCTCCTTTTTTT
>NW_022196905.1:181897389-181911827 GCF_008632895.1 Mastomys coucha | reverse complement strand
TTTCTTTTAAGATGGGTTCTTTATTTCCTTGATGTTTTTTGAGTTCTTTGAATACTCTAGATAATAATCCTCTGTTAGATGTGTAGCTGGTAAAGATTTTCCCTATTCTGTAGATGGCCTTTCCACTCAAGTGATCATGTTCTTTGCCATAGCTTTTTAGTTTCATTGGGGCCCCATTCATCAATTTTGGATCCTAATTTCTTTAATTCTGGGTTCCTACTCAGAAAGTTATTTCCTGTGCCAATGACTTCTTTGAGATTCAGGGTATTAGATATTACATTGGGGTCCTTGATCCATTTGGAATTGAGTTTTGTTCAGGGTCAGAGGTAAGGATCCAATTTTATTATCCCTCTACATTTAGCTATCTGGTTTGACTAGTACTGTCTTTTTGAAGATGGTGTCTTTTCTCAAATGTGTGTTGTTGGCCTCTTTGTCAAAACTCAGGTATCTGCAGGAAGCTGGGCTTGGACGTGGGTCCTCAAATCTATTCAATTCATCAATGCCCTTGACATTCTAGAACCACTTTTTATTGATGCCAGGGGATCCGAGCCCTTCCTTTCTGTAGGTGTGGACTTGAATAATTTTGCTAGTCACTGGAATCATCTGGAAGTCTTCAACACAGTGTAGTGGCTCGCATCTGTAGTATGATTTTAGTAGGAGGAAAGCCCCAAGTTCAAGGTTAGCCTGGAAGCAGAGGGAGTTCCAGACCATTCTGGGCTATAGAGAGAGTCTTGTCTAAATAAATACAAAACAACGACAAACAAAACAGAATGAAACAAAATTCTAAAGCCTATACCAAAATTCTACTACCACCTATAGACATAGAATTTAATCTTTGGACATTGAAGTGTCCCATCCTGTGTCATATCTGTGTTGTCATCTGCATGTCCCCTACCCTCCCTGTAGGTCCCCGTGAGTAATGCAATTTAGGAACCACTTATATTGCTACAAAAAGGTAACTAAAGCAATTGGTGAAAAATATTAGCAGTCATATGTCCTATCAATAAATACTTTTACTCCAGCAGGAATTGTGTATAAAAACTAAAACTGTGCAAATATTTTTTTTTGTCATTAGCTTCTAAAGTTTATGAAAACCTCAACACTGCAACAGCAGCCAGGAGTTAGTGAGCATGAGCAAATGTCTTCAACAGGAGTCACGGCTTCAGGATTGAATTTAAAGAGCTTGAGGTATAGCTTAGCAGGAGAAAACTTGCCTAGAATGCACAAGTCTCCTGGGTTTGATCCTCAGCCCTAAAAAGGCAACCTCGAGAGACAGAAGCCAGGTATTCTGTGTAGAAGCAGGAGGGTCTTGAACTTGATATCAGCCTGCCCTACATAATGAGACTCTGGAGAAGAAGGGAAAGATGGGGAGGAGAGAGAGAAGGGGAGAGGGAAGAGAAGGGAAGGGAGAGGAAGAAGAAACAGCAGCTGCAACATTATCTTTCTCCCACAGATTTAATAAGGCAGGACTTACCATTACGTTGTTATGATTTCTTGCCTGCACATTAAGATATCAAGACAGTGTATGGCACCTGGGAGGTAAGTATAGAGGCAGGAAGGTCTCTGTGAGTTCAAGGCCAGCCTGGCAAACATAGGGAGTTCCAGCCCAACCAGGAGACTACATAGTGAGATCCCATCTCAGGAAAACAAACAAACAAACAAACAAACAAACAAAAACAAGAGTAAAGAGGAAACAACAGCGCACACCAGCCTCCTCTTACAACATTTTTCTTCTAAATATAAAAATAGTCCTCCATTAGAAGAGGAGTATTTCACATCGTTCATTTAGCACCTGCATGCCCAAATAAATTAAAACTATTATCTCAAAATTTCTGCTAGCTGGGCCAAAATATAATCCCAGGTCTCTGTGCAGAAGGAGCCTGGTCCTGTCGGCGCTCTCATGAATCTGCGCATTTGAGCCCTTGATGAAACTGAACGCTTTTGTGTGTCTGTGTTATTGAGCAGGTTCAATTATTTCTAAGCTTTGATGGGGTTGATTCCCATTGTTTTGTATGTCAGAAAGCTGGAAGGTAAGTAGGGGATACATTTCTGGCTAACCCTCAGGTGCTCCGGAGCTTTATCTGGTCTCACGAGGAATTCTTTTTCTTGTAGTTCTCTCAGTGAGAAGAATGGGGGAGATGCGCAGCTTCGTCCTGGTCACCATTGCCCTGATAATGGGCAGGGAAAGCTGGGTAAGCCTCTGTGTAGACTATTGTTTATCAGTACAGCCTGCTTTGAGATGGAGTTTCTTTTTAATTTCCAGAGAACCTATTGTTAACTTGCCACTGCTAAAATCCCAGGGTGGAAGGAGTGAGAGAGTTCTGTGGAAACATGTGGCACATAGTAACATTTAAACACTTAAAACAATAAAAATCAGGACCCACAACAAATCAGTGAAATGTTTTTAAGTTGGCTGTGTTTTAAGTTCACATGATATCAAGCATTCAAAACTGGCAATAGTAGTTAGCATTGGACTTGGGCTAACATTGACCATCATTGGCATATACCACTAAGATTATCTGAAGGTGATTTCAGTGACCTTGTGTCTCCATTTACAAGTCCCAGAAGACAAAGGACTAACTTATTCACAGTTCTTGGAAAACTAAAATGGCTCCCTAGTTGAAATAGCATTCTGAAATAGCAGTGGGAGACAAAATTGCATCAAGGGTTATCTAGATTATTAGCAACATTTCTGCTCTAAGAACATGAGATTCGCATTGCTTTACAGGCCCTCGAGAATGAGAACTGTTTGCGGGAGCAGGTGAGGCTCAGGGCTCAGGTGCACCAGCTTGAGACCCGGGTCAAACAACAACAAACCGTGATTGCACGACTCTTGCATGAGAAGGAAGTCCAGTTCCTGGATAAAGGACAGGAGAACAGTTTTATTGACCTTGGAGGCAAGAGGCATTATGCAGGTCAGAACCGGTTTTTCTTAAATGTTTCAACCATTTGTGTCACACGTTCATAGGCAATGACGATACCAAACATCCAGGGACTTTGGGATTTTTCTTCGCTCAGTTTTGGTTTTTGTTTTCAAATCAAAATCTCACTATGTAGCCCAGGCTGGCCTGATACTTAACTGTTTTCCTGCCTGGGCTTCCTCGAGTGCTGGTGTGGTGGTTTGAATATGCTTTCCGCCATGATGATAATGGACTGAACCTCTGAAATCGTAAGCCAGCCCCAATGAAATGTTTTCCTTTACAAGAGTTGCCTTGGTGTCTCTTCACAGCAATAAAACCCTAACTAAGACAGCCAGGATTTCAGGTGTGCCTCCCTGAGCTGACTTCCTATCTTGTCAGAAACCTGTGCCTGTTCCAATGATAAGCAACATGACTCACTTCATCAATTTAAAATGTCTTCTTTTATATTTTACCCTAATCTCTCTATTATGTACTGTAGAGTATGTGATACGAATAGTAAGTATCTGATAATTCCTGTATCTTAATAAGAAAGCAGGACAATGTATTATAAAATATTCATCTATAAATGACAGATTATAATTGAGAATGTTTATACTCAAACTTAGTTTCCATTTATGTTTTTCCTCCTTACATATATGTGGTTTCCCATTCTGATTATTTTGAACTGGGTCTCTCTGAGTTGTCTAGTCTAGGCTTGCTAGGAATTGAACTCAGGACGGCCCTGCTTGTTCCAGCGTAATACACTGTCACTGTCTTCAGCCACACCAGAAGAGGGCGTCCGATCTCATTATGGGTGGTTGTGAGCCACCACGTGGGTGCTGGGATTAGAACTCAGGACCTTTGGAAGAGCAGTCACTGCTCTTACCCACTGAGCCATCTTGCCTGCCCCAGGCTTGAACTTCTGAGTGAAAGCAGTCTTTCTACCTCAGCTTCCTGAGTAGCTTGGAGTGTGTGCCACCACACATGGCTCTCCCTTCTGAAAACACAATGAAAGGTAAATGAGTAGAATTGAAGAATGGGAAAAGAAAAAACCCTCATTTTTATGGAAAATAAAAGAGTAGGTTTTAAATATGTCAATTTTTACATTTTCCCTTTTGATTAAGCCAAAATTTATCTCCTAGAAATGAAATTATATTGAACTCTGAGCATAGTATAAACACCATTGCCCACATCACTATTCCCCAGAGAAAAATGTCCCTTTGATTTCCTGTACATATGAATTAATTCTTTAAGAGTAAACAGTGATGTCTAGAGCTCTCTGTTCAGTCTTCTCTGTCCCACATTACAACTGTGTGTTTTAATTTCTCTGCTTATGAATATCAAGTCTAACTTGATCAATTAACTGGATGCTGTATAGGGTTTGGAATGATATCCAATGCACTTAAAGATGTTTATTACTATCCTATATGTTGGATGCTTTGCCTGTATGTATATGCCTGTGTGTTGTTTGCATGCTTGCTGTCCATAGGGGCCAGAAGAGAGAGTCAGATCCCCTGGAACTGGAGTTACAGACATTGTGAGCTGCCACATTAGTGCTGGATATTGAACCGGGGTCTTCTTGAAGAGCTGCCAGAGCTCTTAACTTCGAAGCATCTCTCTCACAGCAAGTTAATGGATTTTATCTCCCCAATGACTATCAGCATTTTGAAACACAGTTGCCCTTCCTGTTTACAGATGAAAGAAATGGGAATAGATGAGCAAGTAAAATCTGAGAAATTTGTCTTGACTATAACCAAAAATAGATGTCAAAGACTTGTCAATCTTACAGAAATAAAATCTCCCCATTTGGGGGAGTACTTTTCATATTTGAGGAAAATACCTGACTAGAAACAATTTAAGGGAGAAGGGATTTATTTTGGTCTGCAGTTCTTTTGGGATACAGTCCATTATGGTTGGAAAACATGGCAGCAAGACCACGACTGGCTGGTCCACCACATCTGTAGCAGAAAGCAGGAAGTGAAGAGAAGTGGGGTGGGGTATTAAACTTCACACCCATTTCTAATGGCCCATTTTCTCCAGCAGAGCTCTATCTCCAGCATGTTTCACAGTCTCCAAAAACAGGGCCACCATCCGAGGACCAAGTGTTTAAATGCATGGGTCTATGGAGACATTTTAGATTTAAACCACATGTGGGATTTAGTTATGAGAACCATAGAACATAGGCGTCAGAAAAATGCTCACTTTCCCTACCTTTACCCAGATTCTAATCTTTCTCTGCTCGAACTGCTTTGCCCTGGATGCAATTGCGGCCCAATTGATCTAGTCAAAAATTCTATTGCTGTGGTAGAGAGAGAGGGAGAACAAAAAAAAAAGCAACTTAGGGAGGAGAGGGCTATTTCATCTTAACAGTTTCTACATTATAGTCCATCACTGAAAGAAATGAGGACAGGAACTCAAGCAGGGCAGGAACCTGGAGGCAGGAGCTGAGGCAGAAGCCATGGAATATTACTGCTTACTGGATCACCCAGCATGCTTTGCTCACCCTGTTTTGTTTTGTTTTGTTTTGTTTTGTTTTTTAATAGCACCCAGGACCAATCAAAGAAATGTACCGCAGGCTTGCCCATTGGCCAATCTGGTTGGGAACATTTTCTCACTTGAAGTTTCTTCTTTCCCAATGACTCTTGCTTGTGTCAAGTTGACATAAAAATAGCCATCACAGCAGCGTCTTGATACTTAGACATGCCCAGCTCCTTGCAGTGTTTTCTTGGCTCCCCTTTAAAGATCAGAGAACGTAAGAGCCCATTGGCTTGCAGTAGGATAGATATAGCACAAGAATAGCTGGGGCTCCAGAACGTGTAACTGAACTGAGGATATTTCAGGCTAAAGGAGCCTGGAAAACACAAAGAGAGAGTTTGAAGAAGTTCCATGAGCGAAAACACAGAAACTGCATTCTAAGAAGAAAACAAAGAATATAAGTTAAGACAGTAAATGAAGGGTCAGGCAACATCTACACGGAATCAGACTCTGTAAATATTCTTAGCAGGCCGTGATTATCTGCCCTGGCCACTCATTCAAAGTAGCTGGTGACCTTCTAAACAGCTGACGCTTATCAAAAGTTAGGAGGGGCCTGAAAATTCACTCTGTCTGCAAAGTAACAAGCTTGCTTGCATGGATCTCGCAAAGAGCTACAGCTAATGGGTCAGAGATGTAAGTTCTGTGTTTGCATTAATGTCCCTTCTTCTCAAATCCCAAGGACCCACATGAGCGGTTTATAGGGCTATGTCACAACTGGACACTCTGGGATGAAGAAACTCCAGTATTTTATAGTGGGTTAAAGGTGTCTAACCTTGCCTCCCAGGTAGATGTTATCTTTATTTTAGTGTGCAGCAAAGAGAGCAATGTGTGTCCAGGAGATGTTATCTCAATGTCTGGCTGTCTGCCATACAAGTATGCTTTAAACATAAGCTAGAATATAAATTCTGCAGAAAAAAATGTGTACAAATGTAAGTGACCAATGAGGAATTGTCCACAGACATTGCCTCCATTCTATGCCAAGCTAATGAAACATCCCTGCAGGTCAAAAAATTAAATTTGCTGTTAGATGTGGATGAAAATGCTTAGGAATCAGGTCAGACTTCTCACCAAATGTCATTCCATGGCTGAGATGGAAGGGGAAAAGTGTGGGAAACTGAGGCACATAGGATCAAATTTCACCACATAGGTATATGAAATATGACAAAAGATTATTTCATATATGTATACATACATATCTGTGTATGTGTGTGGGTATGTATATATACATACATAAACAATACATATGCATGCACAGTGCACATGTGCACACACACACACACACACTGGTTATAGGTACTATGTAGTCAGTCAAGGAAAAACTGAGGCTTAGGTGCTAAAAATAAAAATGTCTCTGCCTTGAGAATGCTGGGAAGCAGAGCTGAGAAGTAATAGGTACTAAGGAATAAAGCAAGAAATCAGTTCCTGGAAAATAAAATTAAAATGCCAAGGTCAGAGCAAGATTGACTGTGCAAACAGGAGTGGGGGTGGATAAGTTCTGTATGATAGGGTGTGTGTGTGTGTGTGTGTGTGTGAGAGAGAGAGAGAGAGAGAGAGAGAGAGAGGTGATAAGATGAATAATGGTTATTCTAGATGACTGTTTCTAGATAAAATACCTAAAATAAACCCAGAAGTCAGTATATTTGCATTTAATAGTCTTCATATGTGGTCCAGGCATGAAAGAAAAGAGGGAATAAAATCAGAAATATAGATATAGTTTGATTATCCTTTGGTTTTTAGCATAGTGGCAAAGACTAACACATAATCAATATAATACAAATTTTAATAAAAATGTGTAATATAGGGGCTGGAAAGATGGCTCAGTGATTAAAAGCCCTTTCCTTCATGGAGAACGTGGATTCAGTCCCCAGCACTCACTTGGTGGCTGGCTCACATCATAGTTCCAACTCTCGGGGTGCAACATCCTCCATGAGCACCAGGCATACACATGGTACGCATACATACATACCCAGACACATTAAGCCAAACTTTAAAAATTAACTAATTAAAAGCAAACTTGAAATGCACTATAATATAACAAAGGTTATATTCTGGTGTCCTTAAATCTTAAGAAGTCTGTTGGGGCATATAATTTGCATAAATTAGTTGTCTTTGTTTTTATTTAGAAGGCACTACACTGTTAGTAAATTAGTTACTTCTCTGAACTATAATTCATCATATGACAGCAAACATCTAATTACATACAATCTAGTAATTTTGGCAAATAATGTATAAATCACATATGTTCACAGCATATAATTAAACTATCTTTTTTAAATACGTGGGGGCTAGTGGCTTGTGAATTAGAAGTTATTGTATCGAACCCACATTCAGTGGTGACAAATCACAGCATGTCTGTTTGGCTAATGACTTGGGCTGCTCTACGGTGGCTGCTACAGAAGCTTCCAGTTTCCATGGCAGCTTCCTGAGGCACTATGGGTAGTGGCTAAGGTGTACCCTTAGACACCCAGTTCAAAGTCCCTTTGGCTGTCCATGGCCCCTGGACAAATTACTTAGCCACCTCTGTCTTTCATGTCCCTCCTCATAAAATGGGAACAATAAGCCTTTTTATTTCTTGTAAGGATTTAATGAGTTAAGATTTCTAATAGAACATTTAAAAAATAGTGTCATCTATGCATGGATATTTACCATCTACTGCCCCCCTTGCTCTTAGAGGTGACATCGCATTCATTATGTGTCACAAGAACATTGCAATCTTCTGTGAGCCAGAGTATCTTTTTGCCTTCTCACTTTTCTTCTTCTGTCATCTGAGAATAAGGGTAACTATGGTAAGGCTAGTTCTGGCATGTTCCAGAATGCGCTGTAGACCAGTAGGTGACCCCTGTTGCTAACATTTAAAAAGAAAATTAAGAATGCAAGGTATTCCATGATTGTAAATGTCTGTAATCCCAGTACTAAGGAAACTAATGCAGGTTGGAAAGTTAAAGTTAACTGGTAAAAATAGGACAGCCTGGAATAGTCATACTCTCTCAAAAAACCAAACCAGAACATCAACATGCTTGGGGGTGGAGGAGAGTCTTTTTCAGTCTTAAGTTTTCAACCTTGAGCTTCAGTCACCACAACAAGAAGAAAAAGATACTCTTGCTAAGTTGGGTGTTACTTTATTCCTTCAGTGGCTTGCTTTCTGCACATTGGAGAAACTATTTATATACAGCCAGTCCAATGCAGTGTTTGTCAGAGAGAAGCTCGCATGGGCTTTATTCTTGTGGCATGTGAGCCTTCAAAAGTCATTACTTTTTAAAAGTCCTATAAAAGGCTGGAAAGATGGCTCAGTGCTTAAGAGTACATACTGTTTTTGGAAAGGACCCAAGTTTGTCTCCCAGCACCAATGTCAGGCAACTCACAACAGCCTGTAACTCCAATTCCAGGGCATCTGATACTATCTTCTGTCCTGGCCTATACTCATTCACTCAAGCACAGACCACCCCCGCCTCCCACCCCCACCCCAACCCAACAGATATACACATGCTTTTAAAAATAGGTAAAATATTTTAAAAGTCCTATTGATTCACAGCTTCTTTAACCTGTCCTTCTCCCATGTGTGCCAGTGTATGGAGTGGGTTGACATGCTTCAAATATAATATCTAGTTGGTAGACTTTAAAATTAATTTTTTAAATTTTTAATTTATGTGTGTGTGTATCTGCTGTGTGTGTGTCGACCTCAAGAGGACAGAAGAGGGCATCTTACCCCATGAACTGAAGTTACAGAAGGTTGTGAGCCACTAAGTGGGTGTTGCAAGCTGAGCCTGCAAGAGCACCAAGTACTCTTAACCACTGAGCCATCTCTCCAGCTTCTCTAATTGATATGCTAATCTCTAAGTTGACGAAAATTTCTGGATTCCTGCTATCACCCTTTAAGCCATGCCTCTCTCATGTTTGTTCTTTATAAGTGGTTAGTATTTTTTTTTTATTTTGTTTTTGCTTCTTGTTTATTTTCTTCCACTAAAAGCTTTTCCTCAGGATGTTTACTGTGTTTAGCATTTTCTTCTGAGGAGAAGGACATTTAAAAAAAGGAACAACTAAAAACTGGCATGAAATAAAAACAAACAGAAAGTATTGGCAGAAATCCTTCCCTGTATTCGTGAAGTTTTCCAAAGCAAGTTAAAGTTAATCATTTCCATATTTTCCTGGAAAAGAGTTTGAACTTTGTGAGTCTTTGCTGTTCAGCTCTTTTGATAGGAGATCAACGATAAATAAGGAGCTTTTTCCTAACCCAGGGAAAATATGCTTTTAATGACAGTCTTCTACGATACACTTGACCACAAGACACAAGCTTTTAAATACTGTTGAGTGGACGTTCCTTGGGCATCTTCTCCTTGTTTAGTTGCCTAACGAGATCCCTCTTATAGTCCAGAGCATAAAGAACACTTGTGTTTTCGAATCTTGAAAATAAATGAATGAACAAAGCCTAAGTCACTGCAAAGATCAAGAGCTTGCCAACTGTAGTGCATGGTCGAAGCCAGCCTGTGACGTGTATTTTCTCTCCTGAGTCCCACTACCCACTCAACTTAATTCATACGATATGTTTCATATTGTTGACAATGTGGCATCAAAACAATGAACTAAAGAATTTTAAAACACTCTGCAAGACATATATAATTCAGTCACAAGACAATTTTTAAAAGAGGAAAGTAACAAAATGATAAAAGTAAAATATGAGATTTTATGTCATTACTTTCAGAAGTCTGTGCCTGGCTATTCTTGAGACCACATGTTTGTAGTGGGCTCTGCTCCAGTCATGTGCAAGCTGCCTGGGCAACTACATAATACTTAGTCATACTTTCCAAATCTGCCCAGATCAGCCTAGGACAGTGGCTCTCAACCTGCCTAATGCTGCAACCTTTTAAATACAGTTCCTCACATGTGGTGACCCCAGGCCTAAAATTATTTTCATAACTGTAATTTTGCTACTGTTATGAATTACAATATAAATAATTTTGGAGATTTACCAAAAGGGTCACGACCCCAGGTTGAGAACTACTGGCCTAGACTGAGCCCCAGTGGGTATTAGCTTGTATACTTTAAGTGACTTAAAAACAAACAAATAAACAAAAAAATATATTACTTTTTTGGTGACTAACTGGTAGCTATTTAACTTCAAAAGACAAAGAAGTACCATGGCAAAGAAAAATGCAAGAATGGAAGGAAACATAAACAGTTTTTAACAAAAACATCCAAGAATATGTGAGTTATTTAAAAGAAACGTAGTGAAACTGAAATATTATAAAAACTTAACTATATTACTGTTTGGTGTTCCATCCCAAATATTCAATAAGATTTTAAGTCAAAATAATTCATATTACAATATTTGTATGCTATCACATTTATATTTTCATTGTTCAGTTCATTGGGCAGGTAAGTTTCACTATGCTGTCCCACTTAAGTACAAAGCAATAAGCTGAGTACAAAGGACTTGTTCTTTTAATGTATTTGTTAATTTATGTCTATGAATTATCTGAATGTACACCTGCATGTCAGAAGAGGGCATCAGACCACACAATAGATGGTCATGAGCCATCATGTGGTTGCTGGGAAATGAACCCAGGACCTCTGGGAGAGCAGTCAGCGCTCTAAACCCCGGAGCCATCTCTCCAGCCCCATAAGTGGTTTGTTTTTAACCTACTTTCTCCAAAAATAATAAATGCTCCTTATTTCATTCATTCCCTCCTTATCATTCCAATTCCATGATCAAGAAGTCAGTGTTAATTAAGTCAGAGCAAAAAACCACAATTTTCTGAATATCCACTAGAAGATGCACAAGACGGCATTTTAAGAACTAATTACGCCTTTTATTTGCTTTTATCTGTCTCCAGTGATACTGAATTTCAGGAATAAAGACATAATAAATGTTATATTATCTTGTTCTGTAAACAGATTGTTCAGAGATTTACAATGACGGCTTTAAGCAGAGTGGATTTTACAAAATCAAACCTCTTCAGAGCCTGGCAGAATTCCCTGTTTATTGTGACATGTCTGATGGAGGAGGATGGACTGTAATTCAGAGGCGATCTGATGGCAGTGAGAACTTTAACAGGTAAACTGCTTTTTGCTTTGGGGGCTTTGGGGCAGGGGAGGCCGTGCTTTTCTGCTTTTAATTTTGTTTGGGTTTTGCCTTGTTCTTTTTTTTTTTTTCTTCCTTATTTGTTTCTTTTGTTTTTGTTTGGTTTGGTTTTTTGAGGCAGGGTTTCTCTGTATAGTCCTGGTTGTCCTGGAACTCAGTCTGCAGACTACACTGGCCTCCAACTCAGAGATCTACCTGCCTCTGTCTCCCATGGGCTGGGATTAAAGGTTTGCGCCACCACTGCCTGGTCAACAGGTAATTATAGCATATGTGAGATTTGTGAGCTAAGCCTTCTTTTCTTTTTTTTTTAAATTTATTTTATGTATATGAGTACACTGTAGCTGTCTTTAGACACACCAGAAGAGGGCATCAAATCCCATTACAGATGGTTGTGAGCCACCATGTGGTTGCTGGGATTTGAACTCAGGACCTCTGGAAGAGCAGTCGGTGCTCTTAACCTCTGAGCCATCTCTCCAGCCTGAGTTAAGCCTTCTTATGCCTCAGATTTATTCATGTGACAGAAACATTCTCATTTTTAAGTAACTGAGAATGAGTAAGCTACTCAAGAGAATATTGGAAATGAGAGAATGCGAGGAACACTTAGGCACTGCAGGTATCTGTTTGTATTTTGCTAAAACTAACATTCAGTGTAAACGTTTCAGGGGTTGGAGTGACTATGAAAATGGCTTTGGAAACTTTGTCCAAAACAACGGCGAGTACTGGCTGGGTAACAAAAACATTAACTTGCTGACTATGCAAGGTAAGGTTTGCGCTGGCGTGCAGGAAGCACATCTCAGACTCAGTCCCCAGCACTGTGAAACAAAACCCATGTAGTATTTCCCACTAAATCATAGGCAATGGAAAAAACTCAGTATCCGTCATGACTTTTTTAGATGTAATGATTCTTGCTGAGCTATAATCTCATTTGTAAAATGTTGCCTAAAACAGGAAAGAGAGCCGGGCAGTGGTGGCACGCCTTTAAGTGGAGGCAGAGGCAGGCGGATTTCTGAGTTGAGGCTAGCCTGGTCTACAGAGTGAGTTCCAGGACAGCCAGGGCTATACAGAGAAACCCTGTCTCTAAACAACAACAACAAGAACAACAACCACCACCACAACAACAACAAAACCTAAAAAACAAAAAACAAAGCAAAACACCCCCCCCCAAAAAAAAACAAAACAGGAAAGAGAGGGAAAAAAACTAGGTTGGTAAGGAATATATATTTTCTTGTGTATATTTTCTACTCTTTGAATGGAAATGTGTTGTCAAAACTACACACACACACACACACACACACACACACACATACAAACACACACATATATAAATTTATTACCACAATAATACCTTGTGATAAGCCACTGCAAGACAGTAGTGGTTTGGGGACTAGAGAAATGACTCAGAGCTCAAGAGTTTATATTGTTCCATCCAGCACCCACATCAGCTAGGCCATGACTGCCCGTAACTCCAACTCCAGGGAATCCAGTGCTTAATCCTGGCCTCTGAAGGCACCCACACATGTGACATTACTCACACAGACACCTACATATCTAGATACAAAAATAACTCTTGAAAATGGTGTGGTCTGATAGTCCTCACCCAGCATAGCTGTAGCCATTTTGCTCCACGCCTGCCAGTCACTGACACAGAGAAGTGACTTGGCTCAGAGCAAGGACATACTGACCACACACCCTGTTTTGTTCTGAATTTGTTATGAATGTTCTGTATGGGGTTTGCCAACCTTAAGAAATTCTACAAAGCTTTATGTAAGACCCATCCATCAAAGGTCAATATGAACTGTTATGATCTGAGTCAGAGCTGACTGCCAGGCAGAACTTCTAGCACCTGCATATGGGCTCATTATTGTTTTTGTTTGTGTATGTGTTTTTTTGTTTTTGTTTTTGTTTTTGTTTTTGTTTTTGTTTTTTTTTATAAATGTTTGATGTCACAGTTCAGATAATCCTGAGCTACATCCCTGGTCTGACCAGCATCAGGGTGTGCGTTCAATAAACCATCCCTGTTTAATTAAGATCAGTGTTCATATGGTTTGTGAAGCAACTCGTAGATCATAGCAGAAAGCATAAAATAGATAATTTAAATTGTGAACCTCTATACAATTCTACCATACATATTCACTTGTGTTACTATAGAGTCCAATATTTGTATACAAGTTTATCTTCGATAACAACTCTTCGGTATTTATTTTTTATATTCTCTGGCTCCCATCCATCCTCCTTACCTTGCTTATAGCTTGAGGCTGTAGTCAACCCCATTTAGGTACAGCGCTCAGTGTGAACTGGCCACACACGGGCTTAGTCTTCCAGCCCAGCTCAGGCAACTGCTGGAAGTCTACATGCGAAGTCTTCAGTAGAATGCTGATTACAAGGGTCTTGGAGATGTAAGAGTGGCTGAGCCATCTCACCAGCCTGTGGGTCATTGTTTAAACTATGGAAATCCCAGGCTGAAATCCTTGTGTCATTTCAAGCAGATGAAATTCAATGTTATTTCTCAAGTAATTTTTATATGTATGCTTTGCTGGCCTGGGCAGTTTCAACAAATCTGATTGCCCTTCATCTTTTCTTGTTTTGTGCTGGGTGTTGAAACCAGGCCCTTGCGCATGGCAAGCATGTGTTCTGTCATACATCTACATGTTGAAACCAGGCCCTTGCACATGGCAAGCATGTGTTCTGTCATACATCTACATGTTGAAACCAGGCCCTTGCACATGGCAAGCATGTGTTCTCTCATACATCTACATGATGAAACCAGGCCCTTGCACATGGCAAGCATGTGTTCTGTCATACATCTACATGTTAAAACCAGGCCCTTGCACATGGCAAGCATGCATTCTGTCATACATCTACATGCCCTCCCCTTTCATTTTCTCATTTAGTGTTCAAACTTGTTACTTTTAGGTAGTATAGAG
>NW_022196905.1:181895068-181896145 GCF_008632895.1 Mastomys coucha | reverse complement strand
TGAGCCGTCTCTCCAGCCCCCAATAAGGAACCTTCTTTTGTTTGTTTGTTTTGTTTTGTTTTGTTTTGTTTTGTTTTGAGTGTTGGTTTCTTTAGAGAGGGATTCTCTGTGTATAGTTCTAGCTGTCCTAGAACTCTGCAGACCAGGCTAGCCTTGAACTCACAGAGATCCTCCTACCTCTGCCTCCTGAGTAGATTAAAGGCATGAGCCACCATCTCCTGCTTCAAACTTATATTTCTTAAGACTACTATTTTCGTCAGATCCTTCCCTTTCCTTCTTTCTCTTTTGAGTATTTCAAGACAGGCTTTCTCTGTGTAGCCCTGGCTGTCCTAGAACTCACTCAATAGACCAGGCTGGCCTCAAATTCACTGTCTCTGCCTCTCGAGTGCTGGTATTAAGGGTGTATGCCACCAACGGCAGGCTAGATTTCTTAATCTATTAACTAAAAATGCCATCTCTGTTTTTTTCCAAAGTGAATCATACTATTTTTTTGTTTTTATTCTTTACTTAGTAGATTTTTTTCCACTTTAGTATTTTGCTATCATTATTTTAAAGTAAAATAAGCAATAACATGTTCACATTGTATCCATGTACCAGTGGTGTCACTGTTTATTCTTTGAAAACTGATTCTTGGCAGAAGTAAAACAAACCCGTCATTTATTTTTAAGACTAGTCAGTGTCGTAAGATGCATGTAAAAAACCAAACACACAGAACTACAGTTTCTTACTGTTTCTATTGGCTTTTGTTTTGTTTTGTTTTGTTTTAGGAGACTACACTTTAAAAATCGACCTGACAGATTTTGAGAAAAATAGCCGCTTCGCACAATATGAGAATTTTAAAGTTAGCGATGAACAGGTACTAAAAATTTTATATAGGCAATGTCTTGAGTTGATGTTGAAAATACGCAACGAAGCCCCAAAGTCTGTAGAAATAAAAATATGTGTTATAACCTGTTTTGTTTATTGAACGTGCTTTCAAAACGTTTCCCACTGATAGTAAAAAAATTGTTCTTTTTTCCTTTAGTCTTTTTATGAGCTGAATATTGGAGAATATTCTGGCACAGCTGGAGATGCCCT
>NW_022196905.1:181891664-181892733 GCF_008632895.1 Mastomys coucha | reverse complement strand
AGTTTGAAAACTTGAAACAAAGTGATAATTTTCCCTCGTGGCTTTCTTGTTCTTAAATTTAAAAAAAAAGTGTTCTAAGTAAACATTATTTAAGACTTACCTACACTACAGTTAACAGTGTCATCTGTGAACATTCACTAATGTCTGGTTTTGAATAGACTGCAAGAAATAATCATTAACATTACTGAGATCTAATGTGTGTACATTGTCCATTTGGTTGATTGTTCTGTGCCCAAATGGCACATTAAGGAAGGCAAATAAATGTTAGAGTTGACTTTAGAAATAGGGGTTGAGGAAAAAAGAACAATTGAGTAGCAGGAAGCACCCAAAAACTACAGAGAGAAAGTCAATTATTCCAGAAGTCTTGTCTTTACTCTTCATCTTTACTGTTCGTCGTCCGCATCACATCTAATCTACGTGACTTGTTGGCACTTATGGTGTCTCTTGCTACTGAGGCTGGAATTGCAGCGCCCTCCCTCCCCACCCCCGGTTTATGTATGTATAGTCCAGCCCCACGACAGGTAGGAGACTAGCCACAGCCGCATGTTTCTGCCCTCGATGCCTATGCCCTGTGCCTTTTCCACCAGGAAAGACTCCAACCCCCTGAATCATTTGCCAACACAAGTCCTTCCTCCCTTAAGTTGTGTATGGCCTTTAGTCATAACCAATAGAAAAATTACTAAAACACTCATTGCTGCCTCTTCTGCCTTGCGGGCCTCCTGCTTAGTGCAAGTGTAATCCCCTTAGTATTCCCCTCACTCCCCGACCCCCCACCCCCCACAGCTGCAAGCTGCCAGGGGCTTCCTTACCTCAGAGTATCAATCTCCAATAACTAGTGTCAAGTCCAGGCTAGAAACTGAAGTCTACTGAAACACCCGTCTCGGAATACTAAGTAGTGGGCCCTACAGGCCATTTCTCAGTAGGCTTCAATTCAGACCAAATTTAAAGGTTTATATAGCAGACGTCTCTATATAAAGATATGCCTAAGTATCTATTCTGGTGGTTTTTCTTTTTAAATGTTACTTCTCATGGTACTTTGAAAACGCAGCAGTTACTGAATCCCTGCAGA
>NW_022196905.1:181886691-181887808 GCF_008632895.1 Mastomys coucha | reverse complement strand
GAGGTCCTGAGTTCAGTTCCTGGCAACCACATGATGGCTCACAACCATCTGTAATGGGAGCTGATGCCGTCTCCTGGTATGTCTGAAGACAGCTACAGTGTACTCATATAAATAAAATACCTTAAAAAAAATAGTTAATAGTGTAAATATTCCTAGAGTTGCTCAGGAATCTAAAAAAGAAACTAAATATTTCCAATTCTTTCCTCCCTCCTTTCCTCCCCCCCCTTTCTCTTGAGGGGCGGGGAATTTTAAAGACAGGGAATTTTTTTTTTGTATAGCCTTGGCTGTCCTGGAACTCTCTGTGTAGAGCAGGCTGGCCTTGAACTCACAGAAATTCACCCAATTCTGCCCCCCTAGTGCAGGGATTAAAAATGTATGCCACCACCACCCAGCTTAAAAGTAAATATTTCGGGGCTGGTGAGATGGCTCAGCAGGTAAGAGCACTGACTGTTCTTCCAGAGGTCCTGAGTTCGGATCCCAGCAGCCACATTGTGGCTCACAACCATCCGTAATGAGATCGGACGCCCTCTTCTGGTGTGTCTGAAGACGGCTACAGTGAATTACGCTGGAGCGAGCGGCAGCTACAGTGTACTCATACACATAAAAAAAAAAAAATCTTGATGATGATAAAAAAAAAAAATGTAAATATTTCCAAATCTGATAAGTAGAAAGGAGAGATGTGTGCTTTGATGGGTGTATAATGTGAAGCAGGGTTCTGACCTGACTGCAGTGGTAGATGGGGTGGCAATCAGAGGGACTTCTTAAAATTTTTGATCTGAGGTCCAAACTAGGTATGTTAGGGGAGGGCATAGCAGGCAGAAGGAACCCTGATGCAAATCACATAGAACAAGGGTATGCATAGAAAAAATGAAGGCTCTGAAGGTAATATAGTTTACTGATCCTTAATTCCACATGTTATAGCTGGTTTACAGCTTCCACTCTATAGCAGAGTGACCTTGGATAGGTACTAACTTCTCTGAATCTTATTTGTCTCATCTATAAAGCAGTGTGCGTCATGGGGAGGTTTATACAAGGGAAACAGCATATAACAAGCACAATGTCAGCATTCAGTAAGAGCCGGTGGTGGTAATAGGGGGGAGGCATTGAAGAACAGTGC
>NW_022196905.1:181881793-181882403 GCF_008632895.1 Mastomys coucha | reverse complement strand
CACACACAAATGCACAAGCACATGTATACAAACATATATACACATACACATATATACATATAATATATGTGTATGTATTTATACATATACATACACACACACACACACACACACACACACACACACACACACACACACACACGTATGTTTTCTAATACACAGTTTCTCTGTGTAACTCTGGCTGCTCCGAAACTCCCTCTCTAGACCAGACTGTCTTAGAACTCAGAGATCCACTTGCTTCTCCCTCCCAAATGCTGGGATTAAAGGTGTGAGCCTCCACTGCCCAGTAATTTTTAGCATTTCTCACCAGGACTAAAGAAAATCGACCAGGCCTTGTTTATGTTTTTAGAAAAAGCAGTGTACAGATCTATATGTGTGGAAAAATACGTACAGATCCAAGACTGTGTCCCCGTCGGGTAACTGGGCGTGGAGAAGGACATACTCCTTTTGGTACTGTGTGAAGGCATACTTTTCTTTTCTCAATCACACGCATGCCATCTTTATTTATATTTTTCTCCTATCCAAATAAGAAAAAAAAAAAAAGATTGCCAATCATAAGGAAATATCAACTGGTTTGGAGGACATCATGTAATGAAGCATATGCATACAT
>NW_022196905.1:181878738-181881092 GCF_008632895.1 Mastomys coucha | reverse complement strand
ACACCTTTCATCCCAGCACTTGGGAGGCAGAGGCAGGCAGCTTTCTGAGTTCGAGACAAGCCTGGTCTACAGAGTGAGGTCCAGGACAGCCAGGGCTACACAGAGAAACCCTGTCTTGGGAGAAAAACAAAACAAAAATCTCTTTCTATACAGCTCAGACTGACCTCAAGCTCATGGTCCTCCTGACTAGGATTGTGCTCATAAGGTGCCACACCAGGCTTCTTATTTATTTGTTTATTTACTTATTTATTTAAATAACTACCCCCACAGTTCTTATATGTAGAGTTATTTATTTGCTTATTTTCTGTGACTCTGGGATTGAACCCGCCACTTCATGTATGTTAATGGACATATTCTTTCAAGGAGCAACAGTTCCAGGATTCACTGGAAAGAGAGACACAATTTCCCCCTGCCCTCCAACCTCTCTCTTTCCCTGCTCCCTGGCTTGGCTTCAAGACATACTAATGGCTTTGGTTAAATGAAATTACAACTTTCTATCTGCATGTGTCTTGTCTATATTTGTTTATTTTTATTGCAGACGTAAACAGATTTGAAAGAGCCTTATCATAATGCATGGCACCATAAGACGGTATTATGTGTTCTGACGTGACTGTACAGGGCAGTAGTCATCAAACAACATAGAAATAACTGATAGAACAGAGATGGAAAACTAATACAAAACATTTTTAGAAAGAGGGTTTTTTTCTAATTACTTAGCCATAGGATCATTATAAATCAGAAGGTCTAGAATAGTTTTCATCGTTATTTTAGGTTTGTAGTATTTTTATTTGTTTATTTGCTTGCCTGCTTGTTTGTTTAGAAACGGGCTCTTGTTCTGTCTTGCTGCCTCCATCTTGTCAGTGCTAAGGTAACAGTCATGTGCCACCAGGCTTGGCATTCTTTAACATTTTTAAATGTAATTTTGTTGGATTCTTATTTTTTTAAGTAAGATAAATTGTCTAGCTCTGTCAGGACAAAATATTCTTACCTGTGGAAGACCCAAACTCAGAGCCCCCCAAAATGAATTGAACTAGGAAGGATCACATCTCTGAACCCTAGTTTACTGCTTTTCTTTTTGAATGTAGGATTTTGTTTGTAGTCATGTGTATGTGAGTATTTCTCCGTGTGTGTATACCACCTTTGTATAGGCCAGTGCAGTCCAGAAGCAGGCCTAGAACCCTTAAAGCTGGAGTTATGGGCAATTGTGGAGCATGTGATATAAGAGTGAGAATCTGAATTCATATCCTTTAGAGGAGCAGCAACCTCTTAAAAACACTGAGCCACTTCTCCAGCCCCCTGCATCATTATTTTATAATGATGTCAGGTGTGGACAGTGAAGCATTCTTGAAAACCTTGTGAGAACTGGGTAAGACATAGTAAAAATGTGTGTGATAAGTTATGTCGCGTCTAACTTAAATGACAAAATGAAAGTGTAAGCAGTAAGACATGGTTTTGGTATGTTCGTGAGCCCGCATACTTATCTCACCATCTGAACTTACCGTAGTCAACATTAGGATAAACCACTGTTGGACAAAGCAAGGGCCATGTAGATATTACATATACTTTTGTTTGAATGCATGCATTACCCCAACTCCTGGCACATGAGAGAACAGTATGGTTTGGTTTGGTTTCTCTGTGTAGCCCTGGATGTCCTAAATCTTGTTCTGTAGACCAGGCTGGCCATGAACTCAGAAATCCACCTGCCTCTGCCTCTAAAGTGTTGGGATTAAAGGCATGTGCCTCTACTGTCCAGTTGTAAGAAAGGTTTTGTGTGTGGCCCAGCACACTTCTGCACTAACAATCAATGTCGAAAGAAGCAAATTTACTCTCTCAGAGTCTTCATTTTTCAAGTTCCCTTAACTTAATACTTAATCTAGCTACTTTATGGCTTTAGATGGCTGTCCTTAAATAATAGGGTTTTTAAAAATTGTTTATTTTTATGGGGGTAGGGAGAGAAACAACAAAAACAAGTTTGCTTGAAAAATGCCATAATAATATTTTATTGTAAGCTCATAAAAAAAAAAGCTGAAAGTCCTATAAAATTGTTTACTTTTTCATTTGATAAGAAAGTAATCCATTACTTAAAAAAAAATAATGCAGAGCTGTTCACGGGAAATAGGGAAAGAGAAGACTGGTGGTTAGCTCAGTGTAAGGAGCTTTCCTGCTTGCAAGTAAGACCCTGCCTTGATCTCTAGCATCAGAAGAAGGCAATGATGGAGGAGATGGAGGGGAGGGAGAGTGCACAAACAGACAAACAGACACAGACACACACACACACACACACAGACACACACCCCAATACTAGTCATTAACCATAAATTCCTTGGTTTTGTTTTTCTCCTGCTTTGTTATGG
>NW_022196905.1:181874438-181878625 GCF_008632895.1 Mastomys coucha | reverse complement strand
ACACCCCAATACTAGTCATTAACCATAAATTCCTTGGTTTTGTTTTTCTCCTGCTTTGTTATGGTAGATGTGAACCGTGCTTTTCTCCCTTTGGTTAATACTGTATGCTAAGCACATCCTCAGGTTGTTAAAATGTCTTCAAACAAAGTTTTGAAAGTAGTACAAAAACATCAGCTAGTTTAGTCCCATAGTTTTTACCCAACCTGTCTTCGGAATATCTAGGCTGTTTCCAGTCTGTTGCAGTACACGGTGTTGTAACATTTGCACACAAAGGCTTTGTTTGTTCATTTTGCTTTTGAATTATTTCCCAACATAACTGGCTGAAGCAGAATTACTGCATTCCCTTTCCAAAGTCCTCTTTATCAGTGAAATTTAGCTTTGACCGTAGGGGTAGCTTCATTCTGAAGGCTAAAGGCCAGTGTGCTCCACTGGCAGTTACAGTACATTTACACCACATTAAACTTTATTTGACCTTCATCCTAATGCATTTAGTATCGTACCCTTCTGAATAAATAAACATATGGGAGTTGTTTCATCCGTTTGGGAAAGCATGCTGCTGCTTTGCTCACATGCCAGTCGTTAAACACCTACTGTGTGTCAGTCACTGTGCAAAGTTGTAGAAGTGAGTCATGGACATTAGCAGAGCTCCTGCCCTTGCAGAACTGACCCGTCTATGCAGGGAGACAAGTAGACACATAAGCGATCCCCCAAAAATCAGCACAAGATGTCAGGTTTATTTGCCGGCCAAGATTATCGTTAGGATGTTTGGGTTTGCCATCTGCGATATTTGGGGCAGAGGGAAGTACACAGAGTTTCTTTGCACATCTCTGCCTCGTGGTTTCCATTTGAAACCATAATAAGATTTGTTTTTATCCATTATAGCACGTGAGGCTTCAATGACATGCTTCAGCGTGCGTACTTGCACCCTGTAGACACTCCAGAAATACTGCTGTGGTGATTGATGGTGACTGCAATAAAGAAGGCGAGGACAAAGGCTATAACGAATTGATGCGCCATGTGACCCTCGCCATGACTTGAAATGTCAGAAGCCACTGGATGGAAGAGAGCACGTAAAATGAAACCGAGTCTGGGTAAACAATGTTGACAAGAGCCCCGAGGCAGCCTGGGTCTTTAATGTCACTGACATCTAGAATACTTGACGGTTTGATGACGGAAATGTGCTTTAGAGATTATCTGGCACAGTGGTCAAGGAGCCTTGGGATGAGGCCACATGCATCAGGCTCCGTACAGGGATCAGAAAAACTCCCTTTCCTTCTCTTTCATCACAGCTCCGTTTTTCTGCCCTTTATGTGCTTTGGTTTCACATGACCTTTTGTGTTTTGTTTGAGGGAAAACACAAAGCCTTTATCTATGAAAGAAGCCATTATGCACTCTATCTTATACATCGAAAACGAATCTGCATTTTTTTGAGATATCAGCCATCTGGGCACGGGATTTCTTACTCTCTTGACTCATCATATCAATTAACCATCATCGCAAACCTAAGGCTGAATGTACTCTGTCTTCTGATGCATGCCGGCTCTTCATTTTAAAACCCTGGCTGGAAAAGCACATCCACCCAGTAAAAACTAAACTCCAAAGACAAGTCTAAGACAAGCTTCAACCTTTCAAGGGAGATAAAAGAAGGAATTAAGTATTCAGTCATAACAAAAAGCTGACTGAGTCCCAGGGAGAAAATGACACAGAGTATCGCCTTCCAAAATTTTAACTCGGAGGGTTTTGGCACCAGTTGAAGTTTCTAGGTCTTTCTAATTATAGATGTGTTCTATAACATTGCTTCCACCTGCGCCTATAACAATAATATTCAACGCTTAGCACTATCAAAGACTTTTCCAGCTTGAACTAATTAATTCACACATTTCCAGCCACCTGGGGTGGGTAGTAGTATTATCCAGGTTTTACAGATACGGACAACTTCAAAAGAGATTCCTCCGAGGTCACACAGTGACTGGACCTGGGCCAGGAGTGAATCATAGAAGGACTAGATTTTTTTTTTTTTTAATTTCATTGGAAGATGACAGACAGCCTTTCACAGACAGTTTGGATTTAAGGGTGATTTTGTTTCTTTTTCTTCAGCATGCTAAACCGATACCCTCTGTTGGGACTAGTGTCCCGCTGTGCTGTGTTTCTGCTGTGGCTGTGGCTCCTTCCCCAGAGGAGTGAGCCCACCGGACTTGCGATGTGTGTCCTAATGCTTCGGAACACCACGTGATTTAGGAGCCTTTCAAGCTGGCTAACATACACCAACGGTCTCATCTTCCCTAGTTGCCCCTTCTCTGTACCTATGGTGTCTCCCTTTAGTTGAGAGATATTTGAACACAGAGCTCTTGGACTGTAAAGTGAAATCTTAAGACAGTCAGCTAGTTACAACGTTTCCTTTATCCCTTTCTGATGATCTAGTAATTGAGATTGGTAGGGACCACCTAGACTTCGGAGAAGGTTCTTAATGAGGAATACTGGCTTTTTTTTTTTTTTTATCATTTTTTAAAAAAGATTTAAAATGGCTCTTATTTTCCTAGTTATAAGAAAGTTACATTTGTGGGGCTGGTGAGATGGCTCAGCAGGTAAGAGCACTGACTGCTCTTCTGAAGGTCCTGTCGGATCCCAGCTACCACCTGTAATGACATCTGAGGCCCTCTTCTGGTGCTTCTGAAGACAGCTACAGTGTATTATGCAGGAGCCAGCAGGGCCGTCCTGAGTTCAATTCCCAGCAGCCACATGATGGCTCATGGCCATCTGTACAGCTACAGTGTACTCATACACATAAATAAATAAATAAATCTTAAAAAAAAAAAAAGAAAGTTACATTTGGGGCGGCTGGAGAGATGGCTCAGTGGTTAAGAGCACTGACTGCTCTTCCAGAGTTCCTGAGTTCAGTTCCCAGCAACCACATGGTGGCTCACAACCATCTGCAATGTGATCTAACTCCCATTTCTGGTGTGTCTGAAGACAACTACAGTGTACTCATATACATAAAATAAATAAATCTTTAAAAAAAAGAAAATTACATTTGAAACACTGTTCAGTGGCTCACTGCTGGACAGTCTGGATTCCCCTTTGACTTTTGCCCTACTCTAGGGCTTGTGTTTGAAATGCTTCTATCCTTATGTTTTCACTCATACAGAGCCCGAAAAACAAAACAAAACAGCCTCTTTTTAATCATCCCCTTTGTCCAAAGCAAAAAAAGGCTTTTATGTAGGTAATAATGGTGCGGAATGAAACAATGCCAAATTAAAATGAATTATTCACAAGAGTTCCATGTTGACTCAGAGACCAGTAGAACCAGGCAAAAGAAGATAATTCGGAAAACTCACAGTAAGAAAGGAATTTGGTGGGTAGGATTAAGAACTTTTTGAAATCGAAGTTCAAAAAGCATCTCTCTGTTCTCTGCTCTCTGTGTCTGAGTGACGGGTGGAAGTGAGTGACTCCAGGAAGGAAGAACTCAAGGAGGGGTGGTGTAGTGGACTCTCAAGGCTAGGGTTTTGGTTTTGGTTTTTAATATCAAGTTTAGGCCTGAGTTGTTTTGTTTCACGAGATAGATCCTAAGGTTCTAAGATCCTTGGTGTTGTTTCGGCAAACACTGCTAAATCAGAGAAGTTGTGTGGGTTTTGTTTACCAGTTCAAGGGCAGCCCTCAATGAACCTGATTGTGACAAACATCCCCATGAATACTGTGGGTCTATATGAGGGAGCGATGCAGTGGGGACTTGAGCTTGCAGACAGCCATCAGGTACAGCCCAAGTGCTTCATCAGCTTCTGCCTATCAGTTACCCACAGCAAGATGCTCAGGCAGCTAGCTGGTGAGTGTGTCCCAAACCCATTCCAGCAGTCAGCATGCCTGGATTAGACTACTTGCCAAGAGGGTGTGTGTGCCAACTGTTTCATAATTTAATAAAAGGCTAATCCTTCGAGTTCAGTGAGCACTCCCGCCTTCACAGGAAAATATTCATCAAGCTCGAGTTAGGACAACACCCTATCTTTATTCTGTCTTCACCATCATCCAAAACTTCCTGAAGGGGGGGTCTGTTTAGAGCCTAACTTTTCCATGCTGGAATCTGGCCTGGCATGAGAGAAAGAGAGGGAGAAGAAGAAAGAGACAGAGAGAGAGCAAGAAAGAGGGAGAGGGAGAGGGGGAGGGAAGGGGAGAGAGGGAGGGAGGGAGGGAGG
>NW_022196905.1:181836209-181874236 GCF_008632895.1 Mastomys coucha | reverse complement strand
GAGAGAGAGAGAGAGAGAGAGAGAGAGAGAGAGAGAGAGAGAGAGAGTCTGGAGCTTTTTTGTAATGTGCACAACAGTCTATCTATTTGGCCATTTCTAGTTACTGTTTTCCTAGATCCATAAATAACCTGCCAAAACACTAAGTCCTCAATACTAAGGTGACCAGTGTTCCATGACCTTTATGACTCAGAGAGCATTTTAAAATATTAATATTTTCAAATAAATATTTGTGTATTTTACTGGAAAAATGGTTTTTTCCACCCAGGCATGGTGGTTTATGCTTGTAGTCCCGACACTCAGGGGGCTGAAGCAGGAGGATTGCCTTGCGTTTGAGGTCAGCATGGGCTACAGAGCAAGACTCTGTCTCAAAACAAAAACCAAACCCAGGTGAAGGATTCAGGTTTCCAGAAGTAGCAGAGAGGAGATGTCAGAAAATATCCCCCGTGCAGGGAGACGGCTTTAGGAAATAGTTGACCCCTCCTCCCGCCAAAAAAAAGTTTAAGTGGGGGCAGGCAGGATGTGAAGACATACTTGTAAACTTTTGCCAGCACTGCTGTTTACGTTTGGGCAAAGAGGGTGCCAAACAAGAGGCCCTTCGCAGGGCGGGCTGCGAGCTCTGTGGAGCTGCTGTCATAGGACATTGAGTTCACTGTCTGCAGAGTCAGCTGCCATCTGTACACTTCCTGCAGCACAGTCCTGGTCTCCAGGAGTGAGACAGTCCACCGGTTGGAGGCTGCGTGGCTCCTCCCACTCCTCCAGGGCCTTGCCCCCCCTCCGCCTCCCTCGCGCGCCCCCTCCCCCCAACCCCACCCCCCGCAAAGCTAAAATTGCAAAGGTCGCTATATTACTCCTCCATGGAGCTAATTCAAGTGTGTAAGTCTATATACTTCCTCTCCTTCCTTTAGTTCTTAATTTCAAATAGTGCTGACAGATGCCGTTGGTCTCCCTTGACCTTGGTGTATGTCCTTTACATCCCACCCCCTCACCCCACCCCCCACACGTGTCCCTCTTGGTGCTCTGTGTCACCCTGCTCACCATGGGGGCTGGGGAGCCAAGCTTAGCCCCCTGAAGCACTTTCTCTCTGGAAATCATGGTCAGAGATTTAACCTCAGGAGGTGAATTATCTCCTGTATCTTTTCAGGTGCTCAGGAAGCTAAGTTAGAGTGCCATTCCTTATATAGCAGTGGAAATGTTCTCTAGTGATAAAGTATCAACTTTGTTCTTTTTGTTTGTTTGACACAAGACCTCATGTAGCCTAGGTACACCTTGAACTCCTCATCCCCCTGACGCTGTCTCCCCAGGGCTGGGATTGCAGGTGTACATCGCCACACCTGACTACCTTTATTCCCCCTAACTCTACTTCCTCAACCCTCAATGAGAATTGTTGACAGAAAGGAAAAGAGCCACGAATAACCTGGTACACACACCAATAATTCCAATGCTGAGGGAGTTGGGCAGGAGGACTAGGAGGTCAAGTCTAGCAACATAGTGTGACTCAGTCTACATTAAGAGGCAGGAGGAGGAAGAGGAAGAAGAGGAGAGGGAAGGGAGGAGGAGGGGGAAAGAGGAGCTATAATTGGATGGCCTGGAAAATCACATACTGACTTGAAAAGATGTTCATGTTTCAGGTGCTCCGTGTCACCTAGTACCCAGGACCTTTCTATCAGAAGGACTCACTGTGACATTTTCTATCACTTGGAAGTGTAGATGTTAAAGCTGAGCTAGAAATTGAATATCAACTGTCCAAAACTCAAGATGAATGAAAATCCCCAGACATTCCTTTGCCCACTCAGCATTGCAGCTGTTAGCAAAGAAGATGGAGTAGCCAAAGACCAGTTAAGGAAGCCTCTGCACCACATCTCAAGCACACGCAACAAAAATAGGAGCGTAATCTTCGAGGCTCCTAGTTTAAGGTCAGGCTCGCTACACTCTCCTGAAAGGCATGCTTGTTCCCTAAATAAGTGTTCTTGTTCCAGGCTGCTGGAGGCCGTGTAACTGCCAGGGCAGCGGAATTCTCTGACCGTTTCCAGGGTCAGGTTTCCCTTGGACCAGGCTTGTGTGTGGCCTCAGCCTTCTAAGGCTCTCTGCTTAGCTGTGGTGGTGCTGAGTTTGCGTGGTAACCCATCCCTGCTTTTGCACAACATTTCCAAAGCTTTGGCTGGAGGTGAATGGAGCTAACATGCTTACTGGCTTACTGAGCTCGTGGGCTTAGTAATCCCTTCTTCTGATGGTTGATAGACTTCACTCCTTCAGCTGGACGGTTTAAATATAAGCAGATGGTAGAGAAGGGGGTGGGTTTATTAATCTCCGTGGTCTTAGTATATATATGTGTGTGTGTGTGGGGGGGGGTTATGCTGGTGTTCACATGGGTGTGTGCTTGTGTAGGGGCCAGAGATCAACATTGGACGTCTTCCTTGATCAATTTAAACTTTGTATTTTTAGACAGAGTGTGTATGTATTAGGGCTCTCTAAAAGAACAGAACTGATAGAAATGTGTGTGTGTGTGTGTGTGTGTGTGTGTGTGAGACTGATTTATGAAAATGGCTTATAGGCTAGAGTCCAAATAGTCTAACCATGGCTGTCTTCTGATGGGAAGGCCAAAGACACAGTAGTTGTTCAGGCCACAAGACTGGATGTCTAAACTGTCCCAATCAAGTGCTGGAGTCCCAGGGAGTCCCAGCATACTGCCAGGCTTCAGTCTACAGAAGCCTGAAGAAGTACATTCTAATACTAGGGAAGCAATACCTCAGGAACAGATGGGTAAACTTACCAGGAGAGTGAGGACCAGCAGGCAAACCCCAAAAGTTTCCCTTTTCAGCATGCTTTTATGGAGGCTGCCACTAGAAGGTCCAGATTTAAGGGGGGTCTCTCATCACCTCAACATGTAATCAACTAATAACCCACACAGCTCTGCCCAGCTGCTTGGTTTTCCGTTTGTAGTGGAGTTGACAACCAAGACTAGGCATCAGAGCATGGCTCTCATCAAACCTGGAGCTCATGTATTCAACTAGACTCACTTGTCAACGAGTTTCAAGGATGCATTTGTCTCCCCTCCACAGTGTGGGAGTTGTAGACTACACTGCTACCTCCAGCTGTTCTGTGGATGCTGGAGATCTGAACTCAGGTCCTCAGGGAGTTGTAGACTACACTGCTACCTCCAGCTGTTCTGTGGATGCTGGAAATCTGAACTCAGGTCCTCATGATTTCACGGTAGGCACTTACTGACTGGACCTCTCTCCAGCCCCTGGGTAGGACTTTGATGTTTGTATTTTCCTGTGCTGTGTAGTATAATGGTATTTGCTAACTAGTACCACCTTTAAGGCAGTCAATGAATTGATTCTATGTTTATTCAACAGAAAACTTTAAACTTCATTTATTATTATGGTGTGTGTATCAATCAGTGTGTGTATAGGCACATGTATGATAATGCATAGGTGGCAGTCAAAGGATAACTTGACTCCAACTCATGTCACCAGACAAACGTGGGGAAATCCTGCCAGCACACAACAGATATGTTTTAAGGAAGAGGTGAGTTATAAGTCATTAAAAGTAATATTGAAAATCCAGCAATATTCATTCAGTCAAATGCAAGGATAGATAACTTCTGACATTAAGTTAGAAGTCAACTGGATAGAATATTATAGAAAAATATTCAGAGCTGATGCAGTTAACCCCAAAAAGCCAATCTGGTCTCAGGGTCCACTAACAGAAGTGTACTGTCAGGAGCTGGAATAGGATGTGGGCATTCCTACTCTGAACTTACTCAGCTGTATGTAGAGCATGGGCTTCAATGCAAAACCAACATTAGAAGCACACTTAAACTCTGAGCTCATTCTGGAAACCATACATTGAAGACCATCCTCATGGGAGAAAGTAAGAAGTATTTAGCTCAGCTAGAAAATCCAGAGAAAACTCCAGGAAAAATGTTAGTAGTCAGCAAACAGTGGAAGGGTTTTGCTGGAAAAATGCGTTGGATTTAGTTCTAAGACTCCCTGAATCAAATAAATAAGCTGGATAAATAAACAAATAAATAACATAATGGGTGGCAACTCCACATGTGCTAATTTTTATTTATGCAGAAAAAAGAATCTTCGAAGAATCATGGCAATGGAAAAGAAAGAATAAGATTGACCCTTGGCTGTCCTAGAGCTCAATCTGTAGACCAGGCTGGCCTCAAATCACAGAAATCTGCCTGCCTCTGCCTCTCCAGTGCTGGGATTAAAGGCATGCACCACCATGCCCAGTTTAACTGCCTCTTAAAGTGTTAAGGCTATCATGGCAGTGTTTGCTTAAATGAGCCTGAATTTCTTTTTCTTTGAGACTAGATCTCCTGTATACTGGGCCGACCTCAATTTCACTGTGTTGTGGAGAATAATTTTCAACTTCTGATCCTCTTACTCCCACTTCCAAAGTCGTGGAATTACAAGTGATTGCCACCATGTCCTGTTTATTCAGGGTTGGGGTCTAGCCTGTGATTCTGGCACACTAGGCAAACACTTTACCAATTGAGCACCAGCTGCAGCTCAGGGCTGCAACTTGTGCAGAGTTCTGCAAGTGCTCATACAAAGCACTCAGTGGTTAGAAATGGTTAGAATATTTGCTCATTTGATATGTTCTAACATTAGGTTTTTTAATTTGGGGGGTTGATTTAAATATTTTATATTATTTTCAAAACAGCAATTAAAGTAGATGTTCTTCCCTGATCATCAAGAGAACTCAAGGAACTTGAGAGAGAGAGAGAGAGAGAGAGAGAGAGAGAACCCGAGCACATACGTAACATAAATTAACATTCGAGAACTGATCTTTAGCCAGATTGCTTTCTGAAGCTGCTGAAGAGATCCTGGGGCAGCCTGTCCAGTGTTGTCAAGGCTGCAGCTGCTAATGGCCACCACCTCGTGACATCATGGAGAACATCCATGGTGGTTCAGTGGAATTCCCAGCTAATTAAGAAGAACAAACATTTCAGTAAGGGATCATCAAACAACCAAAAATAATTGCGAATAAGTAGATGAGAGTCCTTTTCATCTTTCCCTTTTAATCATCTTATGATCTGAGAGGAGTGCAATGTGTCAGTCTTAGTCCTTTGTTTCTTTTAAAAATTAATCTGTTTAATGAGCATAAAAAATGAAGATTCCATTGTGGCATTTTACACACACACACACACACACACACACACACACACACACAATCTATCTATCTACCTACCTACCTACCTACCTACCTATCTGATAGATAGAGAGATAGATAGATAGATAGATAGATAGATAGATAGATAGATAGACAGACAGACTGACAGATAGATGATATGTATATATTTCAGGCCGGGAGGGAGAGGCATTGAGACAAGGTCTCACTATGTAGCCTTGACTGGCCTGGAACTCACTGCATACACCGACAGGCTTCATATTCATAGAAACCCTCCTGCATTTTCATCTCCAGTGATGGGATTAATAATAAGCACCACCATGCTTGGCCCATTATACCTTATTGGTCTGCTCCCAACTCTCCTCCTTGATCCTCCCTCCTACATCATTTCTTTCTGAATGTGTGTATGTGTTTGTGGGATGGATATGTATGTATGTGGGCACGCATGCTGGGAGTTGACATTGGATATTTTCTTTCTTTGGCTTCTCTCTCTCTCTCTCTCTCTCTCTCTCTCTCTCTCTCTCTCTCTCTCTCTCTCTCTCTCTTTCTCTCTGTCTCTCACCAGGTTCTTTTGCTAACTCTGGAGCTCATGGACTGGCTAGACTGGCTGACCAATGAGCCCCTGGGATTCTCCTGTTTCTGCCTTTGCAGTGCTGGATTACAAACATGCAGACACCTTTCTCTCCCTCTCCCTCTCCCTCTCCCTCTCCCTCTCCCTCTCCCTCTCCCTCTCCCTCTCCCTCTCCCTCTCCCTTTCCTTCTCTTGATGATAATGAACTGAACCTCTGAACCTGTAAGCAAGTCCCAACTAAACGTTGTCCTTATAAGAGTTTGCCTTGGTTATGGTGTCTGTTCATAGCCATTTAAAGCCCTAACTAAGACACGTGGATAATAAAAATCTAGACTCACCTTCTGTTCTTATTTTCATCAAATTCAAATGCCTCACACTTGCTCCAAAATCACTTTACAGCCTGAGCCATCTCCCCAGCCACTCCCTACTTGCTTTACTGGTCCCTTCATCCTATGTATGGTAGATACCCTCTTTGCTTCCATGCCTCACATTTCCATCATTCTCTCTTGTTTCCCTTTGGACCTCTCCCTTCCATTTCTACCTTCATATGTGTGTGTGTGCATATGAACAAACCCACAGATATACATATAAAAGTTATAGATTCTGCTTTTTTTTCTCAAATGATAGTCTAACATACGGGTATCTTCCATGGTTACAGAATGAGTATCAATAAGAGTGTCTTCATTTTCTACCTTGTGGAGAATTTTACCATTCATAAGTAAATAAATACCAAGATATAATCAAATCAAGCATGTTAATGTAGCACAAAATCTAGAGTTAAAGTTGAAAGAGAAACTTCATCAAGACGAAGCCATTCTGGGGGCAAACCTGTACCAGGGACAGCCACAGTGACACCACGCTCCTGATGCTAAAGGTGTGAGTGGTGGTTTGAATAGGTATGACCCCATAGACTCGAGTTTGAATAGGTATGACCCCATAGACTCGAGTTTGAATAGGTATGACCCCATAGACTCGAGTTTGAATAGGTATGACCCCATAGACTCGAGTTTGAATAGGTATGACCCCATAGACTCGAGTTTGAATAGGTATGACCCCATAGACTCGAGTTTGAATGCTTTGCCCATAGGGAGTGGCGGGAGGCTTGGTCTTGTTAGAGTAGCTGTGGCCTTGTCAGAGGAAGTGTGTCCTTGTGGGGGCAGGCTTTGAGGTCCCCTATGCTCAAGTTATGTCCAGTGTGGCACACAGTCTCTCCTTGCTGTCTGTGAGTCAAAACGTAGAACTCTCATCTCCATCTCCAGCACTGTGTCTGCCTGCACGCTGCCATGTGTCTCTCTACGACGATAATGGACTAAACCTCCGAAATTGTAAGCCACCCGCAATTAAAACCCAAACTTAAGACAGTGTGTAATGATGGGACAGATCTGTTTAGTGAGCTGTGTCACTGCTTAGCTATTTTCTCAACAACCCTGTGATCTATATTTTGTGATAATCATTCCCTATGGTGAATGAAGAAATGTTAGCACAAAAGACTAAAGTAACTGCTCAGGATCAAAGAGCCAGTAGATGGGATTCAAAGTTACATAGCTAGGGATGACCAGAATAGGCACGTTTCCAGAACTTTGGCTAGCGGTGGTGAGGGAATGAAGAAAGGGCAGACATGTGGACACGTACAATAAAGCAGGGAAAAGTGGGGTTCTGTTACTGCTACCTCTGAAACCTGTAACTTTGAAGTACTTTTTAGGTACAGCAGCAGGTTGTGGGGGACATACAGGGGAGTGATGCTTTGAATAGGAAAGGTCCCCATAGATTTATGTGTTTGAGCTTGGCTATAGAGAGTAGCACTTTTAGGAGATAGACACTTACTGGAGTGGGTGTGGCCTTGTTGGAGTGGGTGTGGCCTTGTTGGAGGAAGTATGTCACTGTGGAGGCGGGCTTTGAGGTCTCCTATGCTCAAGCTCCACCCAGTGTGGCTTAGTCTTCCTCTGCTGCCTGTGGATCAGGATGTAGAACACTCAACTCCTTCTCCAGCACTATGTCTGTCTGCATGCCACCATGTTTTCTGCCATGACCTCTGAAAGTATAAGCCACAGTAATAAAACCTTAACTAAGACGAGGGGGTTAACTAATCTTGGTAGGAGGAGGTCTTTGTAGGTGAGCACTCTCAGGCTGTCAACAGTCCAGGAGTAAGAAGCCACAGTTGCTAGTTTTGCACACACTGGTCAATTGTCTAAAACAATAGGTTGGTTGACCTAAGATATGGCTGAGTTCATATGAAAACTCGTATTCATTTAGGACTTCATTTACTCAGCTTCTGCTGTTCACTTCCTGATCCTTCTGGGATTGTATTCATGCACCATCATGACAGTTTTTGTGGTACTAGTCACTGAACCTAGGGCTCTATGCATGCAAGGCAAGCTCTGTACTAACTGCAACATTCCTAAACGTAAAGTCCATTTTAAAAAGAAAGGTGAATGAGTACTGTACTTTGAAATTGTATGTGAAACTAGTAGAATATAGCAATAAAGACTTTGAGTACAAACTCCATTATCTGTTAAAAACAATTTTAACAAATTCATGTGTGAATGCCCTTCAGACCTTAGGCATTAGTGCCTCATGGGCCTGACCTCACTTTGTAGTAACCTGCAGGAACAAATTAAGGAATTGCCTCTTTTCATCCTTGCCTCTAGACCAAACTCCACGCTCAGGCACAGGTGGATGGAGCCTCAAATGTCTACAGACTCAAAGCAATTAGAAAATATAAGCTGGGCATTGTGTTTTACACCTTTGATCCCAGTACTCAGAAGGCAGAAGCAGACAGATCTCTGAGCTCTGAGTTTAAGGCCAGCCTGGTCTACAGAGTGAGTTCCAGGACACACAAGGCTACACAGAGAAATCCTGTCTCAAAAAATAATAATAAGAAGAAAATAATAAATAATAATAAAAATATTAATAAAATAAAAGAAGAAATAGGAAACATATCCCTCGTGTGGCTGGTGGTAAGCCATGGAGAAATACTTGCAATGTCTTATGGTATAAGCACTGATCTGCATTAGTTGATGTAGGTCACAGTAATACAAGCCTGAGTCCTTTCCCAGCATCCTAAATATTCCTGTCCCTCTAATCTGGTATAGTCATGTTGAGTGATGGAGGAACTTATGACTCTAACTGTCCTGTCTATGGAGTTTGTCATGAGCCGGCCTTACAGAAACCTTGCACACAGCCTCTCTGCAGACATTTTAACCGTTTCCTCTGCCCAGGCAGCAGGAAGTGAGTGTCCTTGAACCTGAGGTTAGGAGTTGACTCAATGCCCCCAGTTGTATACGTTCTAGCTTAGTTTGACAGAAAGCAACATGAGGTACACTAGTCAATAATAAATAGATATGGAGATATCAATGCACACAAAGGAATTCTTTTTCTGTTTCTAAGTGTGCTGGTGTGTGGGAAGTCACATTGCAGCCTCCTGTTACCACAGACAGGGCCAAAGATGCTGTGCCTGCCCTGCCAAGGAACTGTGAGCCAAAATAACGCTCCTTCCCTTAAAACTTTTCTTGTTTATTGCGGCTTTATTCAGAATAGCAAAGAATTGGAACCAACCTAGTTGTCTACCAATGGATAAATAGATAATGAAATATATATATGTATATATGAATATTAAAAATTTACAGAAAATGGATAAATAGGATATTCTTTCCCACATGCATAATTTAACCAATAGTGCATGTATATATGTAAACAGATGTATATAAGGGTACCATATATTTTGAAGAAAAGAAAACAAGAAAGGTTAAATAGAAAGGTCCAAGAAAGGGCTGACTGAAGGTAGGAGACACAAGCTAAGAAAAGGGATATAAAGCTAATTGTTTTTCTAGTCCTAATTCTGTCATGGATTTTTGTTTTGTTTTGTTTTGTTTTGGTGGTCGATAAATGTTCAAAATATATTTCAGTGAAAGTGTAAAATGTAATGTGAAGCTCCATGGCTTCCATTCCAAATACCTATTCTAACTATACAGAAGTTTACCAATGCTGGGCAGTGGCTTATGTCTTTAATATTAGCACTTGGGAGGCAGAGGCAGGTGGATCTCTGAGAGTTCAAGGCCAGCTTGGTCAATGGAGTGAATTCTAGGACAGCTAGAGGTACATAGATAAATCCTGTCTCTAAAAACCAAAACAACAACAAAAATAAGTTTATTCACTTGTAGACACTTTGGGTCTACTAGATTTGTGTGTGTGATATTTTTATGTATTTGCATGTTGTTTGTTAGTATTTATTTATTTATTATGAGTGCACTGTAGCTGTCTTCAGACACTCTAGAATAGGGCATCAGATCTCATTACAGATGGTTGTGAGCCACCACGTGGTTGCTGGGATTTGAACTCAGGACCTCTGGAAGAGCAGTCAGTGCTCTTAACTGCTGAGCTGTCTCCCCAGTTCCTTACTCGCATGTTTTAATTTTAATTTATTTGCATGTAATAAAGTTTGTTAAATATTTTTTTTCTTGGAAGATAATATTTTTATTTAAAATTTACCTAATATTTTTATTCTTTAAATTTTTATACAGTATACATTGTATCTTAATCATCTCTCTCTCTTCTAACTGCCCTGGGGCCTCCCCAACACATCTTTCTCCCAACTTCAGTGAAATTTCAATTTCTAAAAGCTTATTAGTTATAGTCCTGTGGGATGTACCATAACCAAACCCCACCTAGAAACACTGAAACCACAGACAGATCAAAGTTGAAAGTAAACATACTGACTGCTTGCCTATGAATTCAAGTCCAAATGCCTGACCTGTGTTACATTGTGGCTGGAGAGAGCTGAGCATCAGGGAGGTGCAGAACTGGCCCTACAGGGAAATCTGAGGAACATCTGAATTCATCTGAGAGTCTGAAGTATGTGTCATCTATTTATACAACTTGTATTTTAGAACTTGAAAAAACATAAAATCTGACAGAAACCCTTCATAAGCATCAAAGGGTTTGTGGTCAGTAAGGGTGTTGGGTGGGAGAGTGGGGAATGATTCCATGCCCTCTTCCTTTAGGTTTTGACTCACAAATTTAAAGCCACCAGAAGCAAATATTTTTTAAGAGACAGTGTATCCAGTGTATAAAGGCATTAATTATTCTCCCAAATGTTCCACTGAAGCATCTGTGACACATTTGCTCTGAGTAGAGTGTCATTTGACAGTGTCAGTTCCTCATTGAACAAAGTCAGCAGGCTCCCTCTGACTAGACTGATGCTCAATACTCCTTTGTTTTTAACTTAACTGAACTTGGAATCATTTACCATAGAACATACATTTCACTGTGTTAATCAGAAAGATTTGACTTTGTTCCTTATTTTTATTGAAGTAAACACACACACACACACACACACACACACACACACACGTAGATAAAGCACATAAATCACAATTGTGTACCTGAATGTGTTTTTGTGTGTACCCACTTGTGTAACTCCCTAAAACAAGATGTAGAGGGCTGATGAGATGGCTCAGTGGTTAAGAGCACTGACTGCTCTTCCAAAGGTCCTGAGTTCAAATCCCAGCAACCACAATGGTGGCTCACAATCATCTGTAATGAGATCTGACCCCCTCTTCTGGGGTGTCTGAAGACAGCTACAGTGTACTTACATATAATAATAAACAAATCAATATTAAAATAAAAACAAGATGTAGAACATCCCAGCACCCTGGAGACTCCGCCACACCCTTTCCCAGAGGGCTATTGCTCTGGGTAATTCTCCTTCCATTCACCAATGTTGTGTTTGTTCTTATAAATGTCAGACTAGAGGATGGCTGGATAGTGGATGGATGGATGGGTGGGTGGATGGATGGATGGATGGATGGATGGATGGATGGATAGATAGATAATAGATAAAATCAGTCCTTTTGCTCTTAATATAACTATATACAGATCTAACAATTCAAACAAGTATTGAAATTATCTTCAAAAACCATATAGTACTAAACACATACAGACCACTTTATCATTGTCTCCAGACAATGTGGAGTAATGACCTTTTGCATGGCACTAGGATTGTATTGAGCATAATAAAATGATTTAGAGATGACAGGTGTACCCAAGAGGATGCAGAGATCGAGATCTGCTTGAGTTCTCCTGCTAAACTCTTTGTCAGTGAGATCCATGTACTTTATTACACGTAGCCTGGCACATGTCCATTCCTCATTGTTGTTTACAGCATATTTCATCACATGAATATACCCCGATGCTTTTGATTCTCTTATCTTATGTTCTATATCCCTAAGAATGAAACTCAAGGCCTCACCACCTACTAGGCAAGTGCCATTAGTACCAAGGTACATCTTCAGTTTCTAGACTACTTTGATATACACTTGGGTTGTTTTCAGTTTTGCTTTACCATGAGTATGACTGCTTTGAATATTTTTGGAACATTCTTCTGCATGCTTTTTGATGGATAAAATCATTATCCTTGTAATATGAACATGGGCCACAGGATAGATGTATCTCTGGCTTTAACAAGTCATGCCAAACAGGTTTTCAGCATGTTCATACTAATTTATACTCCACTAGCAATGTATTAAAGTGTCAGTCACCGTACATCGCTGCCAACAGGTTTTGTTTCATTTGGATTTTTTTTTGTTTCCCTGTTTTCATTTTGTCTTTTGAGAGAAGGTATAAAGCCCTAGCTGTTGTGAATCTCGCTATATAGGTCAGATTGGTTTAGAACTCATGGAGATCTGCCAGCATCTGCCTCCTGAGTGCTGGGATTAAAGGCACATATCATCACACCTGGCTGTTTCACTTGTTTTCAACTTGTCCTTTGGTTAAGTATATATACTGGTACTCAGTGTGGTCTTTCGGGTATTTCTATGATGACTAAACATCTGTGATGTACTTATACCATTGTGGCCATTAGGTAACTTCTTTTAGGAAATATTGCCCCTCACCTCTCTGCTGCTACCCAACTCCTCTCTGTTTTTTTGAGACAGGTTTTCTCTGTGTAGCCCTGGCTGTCCTAGAACTCACTCTGTAGACCAGGCTGACCTTGAACCCAGAAATCCACCTGCCTCTGCCTCCCAAGTGCTGGGATTAAAGGCGTGCGCCACCACTGCTCAGCTCTTTCTTTCTTCCTTTCTTTCTTTCATTATTTTATTTTATGTGTACAGGAGTTTTGCCCACATCTATGCATGCAATGTCTTTAAAGGCCAGACGGCTTCGGAATCCCTGGAACTGGAGTTACACCTGTGAACTGCCTTGTGGGTGCTGGGAATTGAACCTGGGTCCTCTTTGAGAGCAGCTAGTGCTCTTAACCCCTGAGCCAGCCCAACTTTCTCACTCTCAGATGTGGTGTCTTTCTTTATAAATTCTCCATGTATATGTGCATATTTAAGTATGTGTGCATATATGTATGCACAGGCATGTACGCTCTTATATGTGGAAAGCAGAAGTCAGAGCGAGTGGAGAGTCTTCCTCAGACATAATTCACGTTATCTTTGGAGACAGTGTCTCTCACTAACACAAGGCTCATGCATTCAGCTACACTGGCTAGTCAGTAAGCTCCAGGAATTCCTTTAGCTAAATTCTTAGATATTTGTCTAACAGTTCAAACAGTTATTTCCATGTCTACTACACAAACATCTATAACTATACTGTATTATTTGGAAGAAGCTGGGTTTTTTTTTCTTATATATTATTTTTCATAATAAACTATAAAATGGGGAAAGGAAATGGAGCAGACAAATAGACTGTCCAGAGGTCTTTTAGGGCAATGGAGTCATTGTGTCTACTACAATGCTACATGCCATTGTACGTTTGTCAAAACTTACAAAAGTGTCGGGGCTGGAGAGATGGCTCAGTGGGTAAGAGCACTGACTGCTCTTCAGAAGGTCCTGAGTTCAAACCCCAGCAACCACATGGTGGTTACCCGTAATGAGATCTAACGCCTCTTCTGGGGCATCTGAAGTCAGCTACAGTGTACTTATGAATAATAATAAATAAATAAATCTTTAAAAAAAAAAAAAACAAAACTGCTGGGCAGTGGTGGCACACGCCTTTAATCCCAGCACTTAGGAGGCAGAGGCAGGTGGATTTCTGAGTTCAAGGCCAGCCTAGTCTACAGAGTGAGTTCTAGGACAACCAGGGCTACACAGAGAAACCCTACCTCGAAAAACCAAAAAACCAAAAAACAAACAAACAAACAAAAAAAAACAAAAAAAACCCCTGGAGTGTCCAAGATAAACAGTAACTCCTAAACTAGGGGCATTGGGTGACAACAGTGTTTCAGCGTAGGCTCAATATATCACTGACTACAACAGATACATACAATCATTTAGTGGGTGATCACAGGGAAGGAAGTAGATGGCACCTGTACTTTCTGGTTCATTTTGCTTCGAACCTGAAAGTTCTCTGAAACTCAAAATCTGTTTTTTTTTTTTTTAAAGATTTATTTATTATTATAAACGAGTACACTGTAGCTGCCTTCAGATACACCAGAAGAGGGCATCAGATTTTATTATGGGTGGTTGTGAGCCACCATGTGGTTGCTAGAATTTGAACTCACGACCTTCAGAAGAGCAGTTGGTGCTCTTACCCACTGAGCCATCTCACCAGCCCCCAAAATCTGTTTTTTAAAAATGGCAGCAAGGGCAGGTTGTGATGGTACATACCTTTAATCTCAGCACTCAGGAGGCAGTCAGGCAGATCTTTGTAAATCTGAAGCAGCCTGGTCTACCTAACAAGTTCCAGGACAGCCAGGACTACTTAGAGAGAACTTGTCTTCAAAAAAAAAAAAAGTCAGTTTAGAAAAGAGCAAAAGAGCCAGTGATGGTGCATGCCTTTAATCCCAGCACTTGGGAGGCAGAGCCAGGCGGATTTCTAAGTTCAAGGCCAGCCTGGTCTACAGAGTGAGTTCCAGGACAGCCAGGGATACACAGAGAAACCCTGTCTCAAAAAAACAAACAAAAACAAAAACAAAAACAAAAACAAAAGAAAGAAAAAGAAAAGAGCAAAAGATGTTCAATATATACCTACCCTTTACCTATATGGTGACAGCCTTCTGTATTATGGTCCTCTGTAAAGCCCTACACTACACATGTTGTAGTATACAATCAGATAAACACATTGTTTCTCTAGATGTTTAAAAAGTTGTACCTGGTATATGATGTTTAATTGATATCCCTAGAAAGCCTGCTCTTTTTTTTTTTGGAAGGGAACTGGAGGAGTGGATTTAGGGGAGAGTGGAGATTCAGGAAGACTGAGCAGAGTAGGGATGGGATGGCAAACAGGGTTCAAGATGTAATGTATGAGAAAAGAATAAAAGAAAAAGTTGTATCAGGTACCAGCTTGCAAGCCCCTAGGCTTATTTTATGCATCTACCACCAAATTCAGGGCTCCTTTCATTGCCTTCTTTTTAATACAAATTACACTGTCCGCTATGCCCTTTCCAAATGTAGCCATCTTTAGTTAGGTTGTAATACATATGGCTACAATTTTTAGTTTTGTGGTCTTTTCCATGTTTTACAAAGGAGTATGTTTTCTAGAAACTTCTTAGAGGTCTGACATTGCATTTAAACTCTTTGATTAAACAAATATTAGTACTGTGAATTATTGATGCATTTTCTTTTTTAGTAGAGTTTCAAATTTCGTTGAATAGTCAAATACATAGAGCTATCATCACCAGGCATTACAGCCCCTACATTAGCAAAGCCAAACTTCCACGGATACCACACTTCCTTCATAGTGAACTGATTTAGTTTTCTAAGATTCGAGCCATGTGGTAGTAACTCCATAATGGTGAGACTTACCCTAAATTATGCTTTAGCCACTTGCTTCCCGACTTCTGTATAGACTTGTATTGAAACTCCTTTTGGGGTTTGCTTGTTCTTTTCCAAAGCTGGCATAGTGCCAACTCATTTTTCACTAAAAACATATGACCATATTTCCCTTCTTTCTTCTGTTAGCAACATTACCACTCTGATGCTTGATCTCTGCAAGTGATTATCTCATTTCTCCAAGTCTCCCTTTAACATCCTTTAAAGAAGCTGAAGCATTTTAAATGGCCTTTTAGTCTGTAGCAAAATGTTCCCAGCTGTCTCAAAATTTAAACCAAGTTATTCTAGGGGACTTATCTTTTTAAAGTAAACCCTCAGAAGTGACTCTAACTCCCCTAACTTAGAGAGAGTTCAAGGTCCATGATATTCTGCTCTTTGGGAAAAAAAAATCCTTTAGTTGGACTTTCTGCTTCAGAGAATGACTTGTTTTAGTCTCCTGTATCTTTGTGACATATAATTTCCTATGACTTCAAGTTAACCAATTCTAATGCTCATCTGTCAGTTCATTTTCTAGCTGTATCTTGAGGTTCTCGAATATGGTTAAAACTCCTCTTACCACTCAATAAAAGTAAGTTCTCGTTTGTATGTGAACACATTTTATCTTAGAGTGTCATAACCATGCTGTGAGGAAAAAGAAAAAACATGAGTATTGCTTGTTGGGGGCCTGGGGAACCCCATTATCCTGAATTCTCACAAGCTGCTCTACTTAGTCCATTCTCTATTCTATCTCCTAACAGTGTCCTTTCATGTGTGTCCTGTGACAACCTGTCAGTTTTACTTGGTTTTCTTGTTGCTATGACAACGTATCTGACGGGCTTTCAGTTTGAGAAGGACACTATCCATCAGGACGGGGAAAGCATGTTAGCAGGAAGGCAGGCTTCTTGCTCTGGGTGGAGCAGGAAGCAGCCAGAGATGAGTGCTGGTGCTCTGCTGTCTTTCTTTATTTCCTTTCTCATTCAGACTCTAGCTTGTGGGATGGGTGCCGCTTGCTTTTGGGATGTGTCTCCCTTCCTCAGATAAACTTCTCTGGGAATGTCTGTACAGGCATAGCTAAGAGGGTGTCTCCTAGGTGGTTTTAAAACCTGTCAATCGACAGTGAAGATTAGCCATTACCTACCTTCCTCCTCTTCCCATCTTTGGTTCCTGTGGTAAGAATCAAAATCTGGCCTTTTCACTCTATAGGCAAGTACTCTAGCACAGAGCTATTTATGTCCACACCACAAGTCAATTTCCTTAAAGGCAGACAGTTTGCCTCAGTGTTCCTTGTCTTGTAAACACAGCTTACATATTAACTGTCTGACTTATAAAGTGAAAGAATCAGAATACAGTGAGCTAAAAGGGAGTCTAGATTATTCAATGAATCCTTGTTTTTCTCAAACATGTCTGGGTAGCCTAGAGATTGTAGGTACAATTCTGTTAATTTTTTTTATTAAACTTAGATAAAAATTACTCTAGGATTACATAAATACTAAGGATGTAACATTAAATAAAACATACAATAGCATGGGATGCAAAATTTAAGCTTTAAAGATGAACCACATTACAATTTCTCTTAAAAGATGGAGCATGACTCTTGAAAGAAACACCATAGAAGTGTAAGCATGGTAAGGAATTACCTAGATTACAGGTGTAGGGGGCTGCAGGAATGAATACATTTTGCGACAACAGAAGTTGTGCTACTTCTACTGCAGGAGCTAAAAAGCTAGAGCAAATCGGCCCACATCCCATGTTAATTCAATTTGTATTGACACACACCTAGTATTAACTAGGTGTGCAAATATTGGGGTCACAGTGATCAGCCAAACAGACAGAGTCATTGACCTCAGCGAGTTGTCTGAAAGTAACAGAGAGGTGAGCCATTAAAGGAATATGCGGCATGCAGACATCCTATAAACCAGTGACTCTCTTGGTTAGTCCAACAACAACAACAACAACAAAAAATCTAAGAAACAGACATGCAAATTGTTATTGCAGCTTTCTAGTAAACACCCCCAGAGATTCTGTTCTGATTACAGCCCAGAAGAGCTTTAACATATTCTTCCTCTGCGTTTCACATTTCAGAGATTCTTTCAGAAGCTATTTACTGCTAACTGCTTTTCCTAAAGTTCTGACTGGCTTGTGACCTGAGAAGCTCTTAGCTTTTTCTTAACCTCTCACTCATTTTTCTTACTTTTATCTGATTTTACTTTAAATTCTTCAATTTGATTTTTCTACTTTTTTTTTTTTTTTAATAACAAGCCTTCCCACTCTCACCCCACTTTCAGCTGTAAATGTGCCTCTTAGACCTGCTTTTATTATATTTTAATCTGTTATATTATATAGTTTATCTACTTTTACATGAAGGTCTTACTAGGGAAACTTGTGCTGTGAAGTTTATTCCTAGTTCTGCACAGAGATGGGAAGACAAATAAAGTAACAACAACAGATTATAACTAAACTACCAATAACTAAACTACCAATAACACTAGAAAAGGAAGGGGCGAAAATCATAGAGGTAAACTAAAATGTTAAATATAATTAAAGGTATATTTAATAAACACAAGATAATTAAAAGGCAGCATAAGAAGGAAAAATGGAAAAGCTAAAAATGAAATAAAGGAACAAAAAAGATAAAGGAGAAATGAATGAAGAAGGAATGAAGAACTAGGAATAAAATAGAGAATGAGAAAGGAGAAGACATAAAAATTTAATTAAAGAATGAAATATAAGTATGTGCCAGCATGTAAGACAAAAGACAGTAAGAATTCTTCCTGGCTGCAGCACTGAAAAAAAGGAGCTTCTAATCCTGTCATCTGACACTAGATTCTGCCAAATGTATCGAGGAGGAAGTGGGTCAAAGCTGAAACCTGTTGCAATTTTTCCCTTAGCTCCCAGCAAACAGGTTGGTTCTGTACTTTGGCCGAGTCTTACCCTTGTTCACAGGGGTGGACCAGGTAGGTTAAGGCTATATTGTCTGGGGCAAGGCTTTATTGACTCCAGAAATTTTTACATTCATTCCAGAATAGAATGGCTGGGGTGAGACATGGGAAGTCCTCTCTCCTTTTGTCTGGAGGCTTTCATGAAATCTGCAGTCACCATGAGGCCAGAGGAGTTTTGGCTCTAAGTAGGCTGGGCAAGACTCCAGGGGCCCTTGTAACCAGAATCCATGGTGAGACAAATACCCTAGCCAGCGAGTGACTCAGAGAGTGGAAGGAAGCAAACAAACAGATCACTGAATCCTGTCCTGTGGAATAGGAGTCGTGCTCAATGAGCAACCCTCAGGCCTTAAGTCTTCTGCTCTCACACACCACCCCAGCACCAAACCCCTTGCAGTTTGTCACCCTCCTCACCATGGGTGACAAGGTGGCTGGCCACCATACCTTTCTTGGCTCATGTTTCTTCTTGCTTCATTTCTAAATGAGTTTGTAATAGATCTTCTTTCTCTCTAGGACTTTCAAGGGGCAGCCCCCCTCCCACAACATCATTGTAGTGGGATTCCTTCAAGGACTCTGAAGTGTGATCGGTCGACACTTCCTAATCGCGAAAGTAGTTTAGTCCCTGGAAGCAGCACTCTGACAAATCTCGAGTAATGTAATGGATTTGCTCCCTAAGGTTTGTATTTTGTCAGAGTCAAAAACCAGGGTTCAGACTGAAAGGACTGTAAGCCTGGAAGTCTTGCACATTTACTGTCAAATTTGTTCCTAAGTACTTTATTTTTGATTTTGGGTCTCACCATGATCTCTTGCATTCAAATTATCTTTCTGCCTTATGAGAGGTTGGAACTATAGACAAGCTTCTTTAAAATTATAATACTATTATTAATTTCTTAATATATTACTGTACATGTATTTATAATTAATTAGTTAATTAATTAGAATTCATGACTCAGATAGATCAGGCTGGCATTGGTCTTGCTATATAGGCAAAGAGAACCTTGAGTTTCTCATCTTCCTGTCTCCATCTTCCAAATACTGAGATTACAGCCATGCAGCACTACGCCTAGCAAGCATTATTTGATTTGCAAGATTACCACCGCCCTTAAGTTCTGAAATCTTGCTAAATTCACGGATTAGTTCTTATGCTGTTTTGTTTAGGTTTTTTTTTTTCCTCTAACACAAGCTAAAGTCATCTGGGAAGAAGGGATCTCAATTGAAAAAGTGCCTCCATCAGATTGACCTATGGACAAGCCTTTGCAGACATTTTCTTGAATACTGATTGATATGGGAGGTCCCAGCCCACTGTGAGTAGTGCTGGGCAGGTGGTGCTGGGTTATATAAGAAAGCAAGCTTAGCCATCCATGAACAATCCAGTAAGCATTCCTCAAAGGCCTCCATGAGTTCCTGCTTCAGATTCCTGCCTTGAGCTCCTGCCCTGATTTCCCTTCATGATGGGCTATGATCTAAGATATGTAAGCCTAATAAACTCTTTCCTTCTGAGCTTGCTTTTGGTCATGGTATCTTCATTGCAGCAACAAGCAAACTAGAAAAATTCTAATGATTTGTTTGTAGGTTTGTAGGGGGTGGTTCTAATGCTTTGATTGGGAATCTGCATGTGAGTGCTAAAGATCCTGTTCCCCAATTGGTTCTTGATTGGTCAATAAAGATGTTAGTGGCCAATGGCTGGGTGGAAGAGACAGGACTTCCATGTTCCCGCAGACAGACTAGGAAACACAGGAGGAGGAAAGAAAATTCACCAAGGTTCAGAGGGAGAGCTACCAGCCATGTGAGATCTTGAGTGGAGTGACCTACTGGGTCTGGGGTGGGAGATTAGAAACGCAACTAAGCTGAGGGCAGATTCAGGGTGCTGAGCAAGGAGAAGGTAACCAGGCAACTAAGTTAAGGGAAGATTTAGAGACGTTGAGGTGGGAGTGAAGGTAAGGGAACATTAGCCATGAGTGGCTTAGAAGTGCCTGGCCATTGAGTTAAAAAGCATATTAAAAATAAGCTAATGTGTGTGTGTGTGTCTTTCATCCACAGATCCAAGGGAACCAGGGCAGTGGCTGGTATCATGGTCTACTTAGAACTTAAAGCAGCAGGGTAGTAGAAAATACAAGCAACATAAATTCCTTAATATTTTTTATAAAAAAATAATAGTGTTACACTTAGAGTATTAGGCAAAGTTACCTAGAGAATTTAACCTGAGAGAATATATATAGCCACATATCATCTTTCAAATATCATATCATATATTATATATTATATGTTATATTTTATACAAGAAGATTCACTAGGTTTACTTGCATTGTAGGACCACCATCCAACAATGATGTCTATATGATAGCCAGAGATGCTAATAGCTGCTCAGGCTATGACTCGGGAAGCTTTAGTAGTCGTCATCTGGTACTGAAGGCCTAGAAAACTCCTGGAGTGTTTCTGGTATTCAGGTTACATCTGAAGGTAAAGTGACTGGAGTCTGATGTCAGTGGAGGACTGCAGCAGCAGCAGCAGCAAGAGAAAAAGAATGCAGTCACCAGCAAGAAGCAAAGACAAGAAGGCAAGACCACTTTCTCTTCCCACCACTTTATATCTGGGACATCTGCTGAAAGGAGCTGCCTGTTATGGGAGTGAGGCTTCTCCCCTCAGTTAATCCTTCCTGGAAACATCCTCATAGACATCACACACAGTGCATTTCTTAGTTCAGCGGTTCTCAACCTTCCTAGTGCTGGGATCCTTTCATACAGTTCCTCATGTTGTGGCGACCCCCAACCATAAAATTGTATTGTTGCTTACTTCATAACTGTAATTTTGATACTGTTGTAAATTGTAATAATATCTGTGTTTTTCCAATGATCTTAGGCAAACTCTGTGGAAGGGTTGTTTGACCTTTAAGGGGGTTGTGATCTACAGGTTGGCAATCACAGTCTTAGTTGATTCAGATTGATAAGATTAAACACCCATTCCAATTTCTTTTTTTTTTTTTGGTTTCTTTGCCTTTCTCCCATTTGCTTGTTTTTGAGACAGGGTCTCACTGTGTAGCCCTGGCTGGCCTAGAACTCACTAGGAGTCTCCTATCTCTGCCTCCTGAGTGCTGAGATTAAATGCATGAGCTATCTTCCTTGCCAATTTTCATTCTTATCTCACTTGTTCAGACCTTTGTACCCTGTAGCAAATAAATATCCAAGGGAACAACTTATGGAGAAGAAAGCCTTATTCTGGCTCGCAGATCTGGAGGCATCAATCTGCAGTCACACACGTCTCATTTTGTGAGCCTGTGTGGTGAGTCAGAATGTCATGAGGAGAAATGTGTCTGACAAAGCTGCTCACCCTCATGGCAGTTGAGAGGCAGGGAGCAAGGCAGTAAGGAGGGGACCCAGAACAAACCATCAGCATGAAGGATGGCCCACCGAGGATAGACTTCCTCCAGCTGTGGCTGCCTCTCAAAGTTCCCACTACCTCTTACTAATGCCATCAAGTTGTGAAGCCATCAATGGATTAACTCTTAGGTGAAGTGTGAGCTCTCACAGACTATTACTTCTCAATAGGTCATCATGTCAAGCCCAAGCCCTTAGCTTACGAACCTTTTGGAGAATGCTTCCTAATCAAATCTCAACATCTACAAGTAGAACTCATTGGCTTCTTTCTTCTGAGTACATTTCTTCTTTCCATCTCTTGTCTTAATAATCCATTTAGGACTACCAGGAGACTAGAGTAGGTGAGTACATCCATTGAGCTTGGGGTCAGCCTTATCAAGTGCTGCTTCTCTCAACACAGAGCACGGATGGATGGGTCTCTGGATTGGGCTGAAGAAACTTGTTTTTATTCATTAGGTGGGTTTTTATTCTAGGTCCATCTACTGAAATTAGCCTGTCGATTCTATTTTTTCTTTGTTCTTTTCATATGGTAAATCATTCAAACTGGTTTTTGGTCTAGCACACTTACCTTCTTAGGAAGAATCCTATTTACCATGATCCAAAGTGTACCAGCTTTTATCCTCCCTTTGTTTTTATTTTTAATTTAGGGTTTCTGAATTTCTTAGATATGGATATTTATGTTTTGGAGAAATTGGTGATTATTTTTTTCCAAAAAATGAAATTCTACTTCTATCCCTCTTAGCCTCTAAGAGTACCTGCTTCAATCTATGTGACTGTTTCAAAGGCCACGGAAGCTTTAGTTTTCAACTTTACTGTCTTCCATGCTCCTCAGGTTGGGATTCTGTCTGTCTGTCTCTCCCCAGACCCACTGACTTTTTCTCAGGCTGTTTCTACTCTTCTATTATACCCTCTTAAAAATTTTAATTTCTCAAAGCTGGAGAGATGGCTCAGTGGTTAAGAACACTGACTGCTCTTCCAAAGGTCCAGAGTTCAGTTCCCAGCAACCACATGGTGGCTCACCACCATCTGTAATGGCAGATCGATGCCTTCCTCTGGTGTGTCTGAAGAAAGCGACAGTATATACACATACATATAATACATTTTAGAAAAAGATTTAATTTCTCATAATTTTTTCATCCTATGTTTGCATTTGTTTCTTTTTCATTCCTGTCTATATTCACAATACCATCTTTTCAGTTCTTAAATATGTTTATAGAACATCTGCTTTAAGGTAGTTTTCTTCTAGTTCCAATATCTGGCACTTATTTGGGCTAGTTCCTATAAGTGAATCTGGGTCAAAAGATGTGCAGTTTCTTTGTCTGAATGTATTATAATTTTGATTACATACTGTGATAAGACTCATAAAGTATTGGCTACTTCATACTTCTCTGTCTAGTTTTTGTCCTAGTAGACAGTCTGGCTACATTCAAACTGTAAACTGTCTAGCCATTGTCTGAAATTTCTATTCAGTTTTTTTCAGCCTTCAAGCTGGGCTCTTTAGAAGACCTCCTCCGCTCCCACCACCACCACCACCACACACACACACACACACACACACACACACACACACACACAAAGAGTTCAGAAGTCAGGGGAAATGAGTAGAATTTACACATCCAGGTCTGAAGGCTCCCATTCTGTGGCTATCTATCTTTTTCCCAGAATTTCTCCCCTCTACATCCAGGCATTTTAGCAATCTAAAACTGCATTTTCTACTCCAATTTGAATTAGGATTGTGTTTTCCTGCCAGAGTGTGAGTTTCTCATCCCACGGGGCTGGACAGTCTGCTCAATTGAGAAACCATACATAGGTTCTTCTTTGAAGTATTGAGTTCCTTCCAGTTCTGGCCTGCTTTTGGTCACTCTCCAGGGCCTTAAAATAGACATTGTTTGTATTCTCTTCAGAGTGAATAAATTTTTCTGCAGGAGCTTTAATCTAATACCAATTACTCTGCACTAACAAAAGCAAAACTTGGGGCTGGAGAGATGGCTTAGTGGTTCAGAGTACTTGTTCTTGTTGAGGAACTGGGTTCAACTCCCAGCATCCACATGATGGCTTACAACCGTTCGTAACGTAACTCAAGTTCCAGGGGAAACTTCTCATCTCCATATCACCATGCATGCACGTGGTAAACAGACATACATGCAGCCAAAACATTCATACACATAAAATAAATGTAAACACATTTAAAAAAAAAGGTGAAACTCCAGATGACCACATCGTAAAATCCTGTTTTGTATTGAGTGTAACTGAGAAAGTACTGAAAATATGGTTTGTTTCATTGGTGAATGACAATCTAATTTTCTAATTAATCTCCCTTATTTGAGGGGAGTGAGAGAGCTTGCCTAGAACTTTGGTTGACTACATAGAAATAATTTAAATTACTATGACTTTTTTTTGCTTGTTTGGGTTGTTTGTTTGTTTGTTTGTTTTCTGACAAGGTTTCTCTATGAGGCCTTGACTCCCTATGTAGACCAGGGTGACCTTGAATTCACAAAGATCCTCTGCCTCCTGAGTGCTGGAATTAAAGGCGTGTGTCACCAGGCCTGGTTTGACCATGATTTTCTTGAATGATTAATCAGGAGAATTTTTATAAAGATCAATGTTTTAAATTCAAATAATTTGTTGGAGTTCTTAATGGAAATGTAGCAATTAAGGAAAATGAAGACTGTTCTAAAGTTAATTGCTACTTTAGATTATAGTTGTGGTAAAAAAAATGCTTATGGCTTCTAAATAACATAACAAATTGAAAATAAAGTAGAATGGAACTGTGTGTACAAGATCTTGGTATATAGCCTCCAGTTCACAATCCTCCTGTCTTAACCTCCCCAAAAAAACACCATTTCAGACAAAATTTAAACAATTATCTCCTAGCACTTTTAGGGAAGAAACTGTATTTTGCACTTTATATTGTGAATTTCTTAGAGTATCTTCACATGTTGAATAAGCATATAGGGAGAGAGATTAGCCTAGTAAATATCTTATTGGTTATAATAAGTAAGTAAATACCATGTGTTACAATATAGTAAGCATGTCAAATATATAACTAATATACCTGAGATTGCAGGGGACAAGGTTTTATTTAAATATGTTTAAGGAAAGGTAAGACATGTCAGATAGTTTCACCAAAGGTAGTTCTCATGAGCTGGAAAGGGCTCTGTGGATAAGTGTTCTGATTGCTCTTTCAGAGGACCTGGGTTAGGTTCCCAGCACCCACATGGTGCCTCACACAGTGTATATATAACTCTGGTTCCAGTGGCTCCAGAGGATCGAATGCTCTCTCCTGGCCTCTGATGGTATCAGGCATACAGGTAGTGCTGGCAAAGTACTTACATGTGTAAGACTTTTTAAAAAAGATTTATTTGGGGGCTGGAGAGATGGCTCAGTGTTTAAGAGCCCTGACTGCTTTTCCAGAGGACCTGAGTTCAATTCCTAGCATCCACATGGTGGCTCACAACCATCTGTAATGGGATCCAATGCCCTCTTCTGGTGTGTCTGAGGACAGCTACAGTGTACTCGTATTTCATAATTCAATATTCATATTTATATCAAATAAATAAGTCTTTTAAAAAAGATTTATTTTATTTTATTTATGAATATACTGTAGCTGTCTTCAGACACACCAGAAGAAGGCATCGGATCCCATTACAGATGGTTGTGAGCCACCATGTGGTTGCTGGGAATTGACCTCTGGAAGAGCAGTCAATGCTCTTAACTACTGAGCCACCTCTCCAGCCAAAGAATTTTTTTTTATTCTTTTTAAAAAGCAAACAGACATTGCTTCTTGGACTTTTGGCTAAGATCAAGTTTAAAAAGCAGACAGACAAAGGAGAAAAAAGGAAAGACAGAAAAGAACAGAAAAAAATGAGAAAGAAAACTCGGTCAACTCTGCGATAATTTTCCTGAGGTGACACCAAGGTTCCTTGGAGAGTTTGCCAATCACAGCCTCAAGCTTGAAACGTTCGTAGGAAATCTTGTCAAAGAGATTTTTTTTTTTTTTTTTTTGGTTTTTCGAGACAGGGTTTCTCTGTATAGCCCTGGCTGTCCTGGAACTCACTTTGTAGACCAGGCTGGCCTCGGACTCAGAAATCCTCCTGCCTCTGCCTCCCAAGTGCTGGGATTAAAGGCGTGCACCACCACCGCCCAGCCTAAGAGATTTTTAAAATTATCATTATTATTAAACAACATGATCACTTATTTCTCTTCATAAGACAAAAGTATCAGCTGGGCGGTGGTGGCGCACGCCTTTAATCCCAGCACTTGGCAGGCAGAGGCAGGAGGATTTCTGAGTTTGAGGCCAGCCTGGTCTACAGCCAGGGCTACACAGAGAAACCCTGTCTTGAAAAACCAAAAAAAAAAAAAAAAAAAAAAAAAAAAAAGAAAGAGACAAAAGTATGCCTGGCACCTTTAGCTTGAGGCTGCCCTAACTATGCCATCATTAGCTGAATTATACACCTTCCTTTCAGGGCAATTAAAACCATGTCTGGTAAAAACAGTCGAGGTTTCCATGTTTTCTGCTTTAATATTCCTCTAAAGAAATGTGGTACAATTGAGGACAAGTGTTACTTGAGGCCTTCACTGACAATGAGAGCACAGACCAGGATTAAAAAAAAAAATTCAGATCTATGTTCTACTATCCTAGGACGTTATTTGCTAGTCACACAAGAAACCTGTGTTATTGAAAGCACCCTTCCTAAAAGCACTTTTGAAGGACAGCCCAGGAATCGATACAAAACAGTAAAGTGGCTACTTTGCCTGCATTTCAAACAGTACTGTAAACAATAAATATTTGATGGCAGACACGCCAATATGCTGAATGTAAGGAATAATGGCCTGGGAAAGTAGCTGGGTGGATTCTGTTACATCAGGGATCAAGTGAATTACAATTAGTCTAATGATGAAAGCTTTTAAGGCTTTGCTTCAAGGCTGTGGTCCTGGGCTTGTCATTAATCCCATGTTCGCTGGCCCACAGGACTGTCACAAATGCAGAATCATACCCATCATTTTCATACTGGACCCCAGAGCCCAGGGTGGGATTTAACTGGATTTTCCTTGGCTTGCCGTTTTTATCTGGACACAGTGCGCTGGCAGTCCTCTGGGTTTTATTTGGTTTCTTATTCATTGAGTTCTTGGAATAGGAGTTAAGAACAATCAGGCCGGGCATCAACAAAGGAACCTGACCGGTCACAATAACTTGAAACAGCTGACCTAAAGAAGGATTGGAGCTATTCCAGCTCAGAACATTTTCTACTTTACCATCAATGGATTAGTCAATAATTTTTTTGAAATGAGACAGCCATTTTTTTTTCTATTCCTTGAGAATTTCTCCCCTAAGAATCCTTAGCAAAAATAAAAACAAAAACACTCTCCCTCAATTATTTATGTATTTTATTGGGTGCAGGCATGCACACCATGTGTGCAGAGGTCAGAAGGTGCCTTGTGGAGATTGGTTCTTGCCTTCTGGAACCTGACCTTAGGTTGTGGGGCTTGGCGGCAGGCACCTTTACTGACTGAGCCATCTCATAGGCCCAAGAGTGCTAACCTTTTTATGAAAGGAAACAACTTGGTTTGTCTTAGTATTGTTGAGGCCTAGGACCTGTATGTGTATGTGTGTGCGCGCGCGCACGCAGGCTCATAAGCTAGTGTGATTGCCCATGCATGTACCCATGAGGTCAGAGGTTGACATGGAAATGTCTTCCTTTACTACTCTCCGTCTTGGTTTTTTAAACTAGTTACTGAACACTGATTGGCTAGGCTGCCTCCCTGGCTAGCCAATGAGCTTCAGGAACCTGTTTAACTCCACTCACTCCCCAGTGCTGGATTACAGGGAGGTATCCCATGTCAAGCTTTTACTTGGATGTTGGGAATCCAAACTCATGTTCTCACAATTAATTGCACATGGATTGTTCTGACAACTGAGTCATCTCCCCTGCCTCCTAAAAACCATATTTCTTTAGCGGAGGTTTTGGTTTACAGCAAAATTGAGAGGAAGATTCAGTGATTTTCCTTGTATCATCCATTCTCATAAACACAGCCTCCCCCGGGTCCCCACCCGTCAGTTTTGTATTTCCCGCTCCAAGTAAACATGTTTTGCATAGTTCTATTTGCTTTCAAATTTTCAATGTAGTAACTGATTGTTTTGATTTCTGGGGATCCTTTTGAGCTCCCCTTCTCCTAGAGGAGAGAAATGAATTAGAGTGTAGACAGAATATGTAAGATGAAAGAAGATGTAAGATCTAGGGGTCAAAGTAAACAATTACCTAGTGGAAGCCATCATTTTAATTTTTTTTAAAAAAATGGATTATTACTCTTTCTAGTTCTGTGTGTATGTAGGTCAGAATAAGGTGTCAGAGCTCTTGGGGCTAGGGTTGCAGACTCCGCTTTGAGTCCCCCGATGCAAATGCTGGGAGCTGAATTCAGGTCCTACAGAGGAGTAAGTTAGCTCCTAACTACCCAGTCACCTCCCCAGTCCTCATTCACACTATGCTTAGGAAAGATCCCGCATCTTAGAAAAGAACCTTCTCGCCAGCCCCTCACCACGCACTTCCCAAACCGACATTCTTATTGATAACATAAAATGTATTTTTCTCTCTCCAAAAACTTTCAAGGTTTGCCTTTACAACTTTTGATTTTTTTTTTTTTTAATATTACACACCTGCATGGGAGGCTTCACATATATGAACGCACCTGTGTTTTAATTTTCAATAAAACTGTGACCTTTAATAACCCAGTGATTTAATGCAAACTTTCTTGCTTGTAAACCTTTGCCTATTCATCAGATAGAAGGTAGCCACTGCTTAACTTGTGTTCCTGGGAGAACTTGGTTGTCAGGTTATACCTGTAAGAAATCTAGTCTATACTCAAAATGAATTTTTCAGTATAATTTTTTATTTTACATTTTGCTGTGTCGTAGTTAAAATGTAAATATCTTTAGTCAATCTCTCTTGCATTATATGAAAACCTCCATTTATGCCGGTGGTGGTGGTGGCACATGCCTTTAATCCCAGCACTTGGGAGGCAGAGGCAGGTAGATTTCTGAGTTCGAGGCCAGCCTGGTCTACAGAGTGAGTTCCAGGATAGCCAGGGCTACACAGAGAAGCCCTGTCTCAAAAAAAACAAAAAAAAAAAAAAAGAAAGAAAAGGAAAACCTCCATCTACTTTAGTGATTAGAAGTGTATGTTCCCTCCATATCTAGAATAAACACATTTTTTTCTCTGTCTGTTTAAAAAGTGATTTTAGTTTTCACCACAGCTGGAACTCGTCACACTGTTTGATCACTTACATCTATGCCTCTGAGTGGATGTTTTCTGACCTACTAGGCAAGTATTTGGCAGACAACTTGAATGGCGGTCTCTTGTCCTCTGTTTATTTTGTGTTGTAGTTTATTTTGTGTTTGTTCAAACTATGAGAAGCTAATACTACATGATCTCAGTCAATGTAGTATATTTTTTCACATATGCTAAATCCATCTTCATTATCCAAGAAAATGCATCTATTATTTTCCATTACTAATTCTCATGAGAATGTTCTTGCTTCTGAAGTAAGCTTCTTCATGGCCATGCATTGTACTGCGGCAATGGGGACAGAGCTGAGGTATGGCTCATCAGGCAACTTTGCCAACAGGCACACATGGTACAGAGCACTTGCACCATGTTATACATCAGTCCTACATCTTGCATGCACTGGTTCTGTACTCATGGTGTAATCATATATACTGGGCTCTCCTCCTTTCTGTCTTCAGTCTTTCTAAAACAAAGAGCAGAACATTGTGCTGCCATACTGTTTACTTTAATCATTAGAATATAATGATTAAAATTATGTTCCAAGTTAAGTTTATCCCCCCATATCTAATGCTTGGGTTTCAATCCTCAGTCTGTTATTTGTTATCTATGTGACTTGGACAAGTACTTTTTTTTTTTTTGAAATAAGGCCTGTGTAGCTAAGGTTGGCCTTGAACTTGCCACTCCTACCTTAGGTTCTCAAGTAATTAGGACTATAAATCTGTGTCACCATAGGCTTTGTGAAGTTACAGCCAGAGTGCTTTTCAATTTTATTGTTTATTAAGTGAGTCTAACATTACCTACTCAGGTTGCTCTGAATACTTGGACATTTAACATATTTAAGTATAAAATTCTTCAGAAGTGCCTGGTGCTCAACCAAGGTTTGATATTATTTTTGTCAGCATACTTAACCTTTATAACTAAAATTGTAACCAAGAAACCTCTGATTCCATGATACTTTTCAAAATACTATTTATTGTTGTCTAACCAGTAACTTGTTACTGTTAAAAATTGCCTGTTTTGATATTACCATCTCTATCATAAAATGTGTTTCTTCTACAGTTTACTAAATGTATCTTTCTATGCCTTTATTTTTAACCCATGCTTCTTTCCCATTTTAAATGATTTTTCACAAGCTTTAAAGTTCAAACCAAACAACATGAAAGAAAGAAGGAAACAAAGAAAGAAAGAGAGAAAGAAAGGAAGGAAGGAAGAAAGGAAGGAAGGAAGAAAGAAAGGAAGGAAGAGAGGAAGAGCGAGCCAGCAAGCACTCCCTGGTCTTTCCTGTGCTGAAGTAGCTGGCTCTACTCTGTTGCACTTTAACAAAGTCCTGTGCTTTTCACAGAGAGCAAACTCCAAGCCAAGTAAGCACAGGTCTTAAGAAAACCCAGGTTTAATTTCTAATCAAGAAGCGTAAGCCAAACCAAGTAACATGTGAAAACTACCAGCAAAGTATGTGTGTGCCACAGTAGACCTTGAGTAAAAGCTACAAAACTTCTGCTCGCTGCTCTTCTGCCTTCATGGCTCCTATCTTGTAGCATCCACAGAGTTTATGCTAACCATTTTGAACTCTAATGTATGTGCCCACCATACAGAGGTATGGGACTAAGACCTTTCATTTGCTAATCATCAGAATCTAGGGGTTGTTGTTTCTGAATCTCCAAGTTATCCCATAGCATGGCAGACCAAAGATAGAAAACCTGTGGATAACATCTGTAACATAATCAGACAATGTGCTCTGTGAATTAACCTCAAAATATAAATAATGGGAGAAAGTCATAGGAAGGTCCAAGAGCTCTGCATAAATGCAACTAGTAGAAGGCACAAGAAAGCAAGGGACTCTTATAGAACCAAGAATCTCAAAAGAGCCAGTAGAAGCTCACCAGAAAGCTTGAGGACAGCTGCTCAAAGTGGAAGAAATCTTGCACATTCCAGCATCTGTGAAGTGTATAGAGGGTGCAGTGGCTGTTCAAAACTAACTGTCCAAAGTTCTACTCTCAGACAAACATTGCACCAAGACGAAACTTCTAGAGGAACACTCACCAAACAAAACAGAAACAAGGAGACAAAAGGGAAGACAAGGTCCTGATAAAAGTAACAAGGACAGACAGAAGCAGAAACTCCCAGGAGTGAAGCAATGTTTTCACTTCGCACACATACAACGAAAAGGAGAAAAGAAAGCCTACGCCAAATTCTGTCTCCTTTCAAAAATCTAGGAAAATTAGTTCACATTTAAAAATATCTAAGAGTTCGGTGTAGTGGCTCAAGCCTGCAATCCCTGAGGGTAGGTGTCTGAGGCAGGAGGATTCTCATGAGTGCAAGAGCAGTCTGGGATATGTAATGAGTTTCAGTCTATCTAGCTTGGGCTGGATTGTGATACCTCATTTAAAAAAAAAATCACAAGCAAAAAAATGATCGAGAAATTACCAAAACTAAGTCCCATATAAAATGACAGCCCTAGAAGGGTTGGTGGTGTAGTTCATTATGCCTACCATGTGTAAGGCTCTGGGTTTGATTCCTAGAACTGATGACTGAATGGAATTAATGAATGAAATTAATGAATGAATAAAATGAATGAATGAATAAATAAATAAATAAATAAGAAACTGAATATTATCCCTACAGACATGAGGAAAAATGCCCAAAGACATTTATAGAATAGATGAAAATAGTTATTTCTTATTTCACTTTATCCTATCTATTAGGCTATAAATTTGCTTCCTGAAGTTTTTCGAATAAGTGTTGTATTCTAAAATTACCAAGGATGAAAACAATCACCCTATCTCTCTGGAAGGGCTGCTCTAAGGTGCACACATTTTAATAGGAGCCTATCGAGAAGTAACCTGGAACATCAAAACTGTTAAGATAGATAACTCTGGGTATTTATCCTAAAAGTAAATTTTTCATCCACAGAAAAATTTTTTATACTAAAGATTACTAAGAGATAAATGGAATTGTTTCTTGCTGCCAGAAGGCAGCTGGTAAGATATAAGAAGAAAATATGAGATCCATTTACTTACCCATCTATTTGAAAAAAATTATAATTTTGGTTTAATAATAGCACACATAGTACACAAAATTTCAGTTCCACAAATACTTTTTACTAGTGAATTTTTTTTTTTTTTTTTTTTTTTTTTTTTACAAGTAAGGAAGTGTAAGTGGAGGGGCTTAAAGGCCTCCTATTTGCTCAGTTGAATCAGGACATGAACTGAGCATGGGAAGGGAGTAGGCTGCAAGGAATGTTGTTTTGGATAAATGTGAATCTTTCCATAGCCCCGGGCTTGTAGACCAATGAGAATGAAAGTGAATGAATCAGTAATTGAAAACAGGAGCTAATGCACAAACAATAAAAAAAATGAATACTAATAATACCTGTACTTCACCCTCATGGTGATCCCATTTAAGAGCTAAAGAATATACAAAAGAAACTAGGATCTAAGCCAGTAAGTCAGTTGCCATACATGCAGGTGGCAAAAGCAAATTATCTGTGGGTCCTTAGAGTGATAGTGTTTTTCTATTTGATGGTCCTGTGTAAGATATGTGGGTAACTATAATGAATAGGGATTAGTCGTAATTTTAAAAAGATATCCACAAGTATATCTAAGAGATAAATGTTTGATGGGTTCAGTTTCTGTACTGGATTAACAACTAGCCTTCCCAGTATCTTAAACTCTCAAAGCTAAGATCAAATTACTTTCTGGTAACTCGTTTGGTACTAATTTACAAAATAGGCTCATTGCATTTTAATTTAGGCAATTTAATTTAATTAATTTCTCTGATATACAGAGAAAATAATGCTATTGTGGAGGTTTGGATGAGAATGGCCCTAAAAAGGCTTATATGTTTGAATGCTTGGTCTCTGGTTAGTGGAACTGTTTGGGAAGGATGAGGAGGTGTGGCCTTGATGCACCATAGGGAGTCTTTGAGGTTTCAAAAGCCTTTACCAGGCCCAGTCTAGTTCTCTCTACCTCCTTCCTGGGATAGAAGTAAATTCTCAGCTACTGCTCCAGCACTATGTGTTTGCCTGCTGCCACATTCCCTGCCATAATGATCATGGACTACTCACTTTAACTGTAAGTAATTAAATGCTGCTTTATATGTTGCCTTGGCCATGGTATTTTGTCATGACAACAGGAAGAAACAAAGATGTTTTCAGTGGACCTATTATGAATTGCCTGCCCAAGTTTGCGAGTGATTAAATTTTGAGAAATGCTAGGTAACTGCACGGGGGCTAGTTGCTGCTCATTGTTGGTTCTTCCTATCCGATTTCCTGAGAAACAGAGCACTTTGGTCCATCTGACTGAATACCACTGCATAGGGAGAGGATTTCAGTGTCAACAATATCAAGAGCCATGAATCCTCGGGCCAACATTGTACCAGGGATGATCCTGCACTCACCTGGCCACAGAGAAGCAAGATTGAACCCGCTGGGCCTCATGGCTACTTATACTATTTTCAGGTGATCAATGATCCAGAAATAGGCTTTAGGGGAGGCTTGGGACAACTCTCGGAGTTCCAGTGACCTTCTCATAGGGGGCCACCTAAGACTGCCAGAGAACAGAAATTTACATCATGATTCATAACCATAGGAAAATTACAGGTATGAAGTAGCAATAATTTTATAGTTAGGGGGTCACCACAACATGAGAAATTGTCTTAAACGGTTCCATCCTTAGGAAGGTTGAGAGCCACTGGCTTAAGGGTTTAAGTTGAAAAGGGATGGGGCTGGCGAGATGGCTCAGCGGGTAAGAGCACTGACTGCTCTTCCGAAGGTCCTGAGTTTGGATCCCAGCAACCACATGGTGGCTCATAACCATCTGTAATGAGATCTAATGCTCTCCTCTGGTGCGTCTGAAGACAGCTGCAGTGTATTATGCCGGAGCAAGTGGGGGCTAGAGCAAGCAGAAGTCCTGAGTTCAATTCCCAGCAGCCACATGATGGCTCATGGCCATCTGAAACAGCTACAGTGTACTCATACACATAAAATAAATAAATAAATCTTTAAAAAAAAAAAGAAAGAAAAGTGACCCTAGCTCTCTGAGGACTTACATTTGGGGGAAGGGAACAAGGGAAGATTACATGTTGAGCAAATTCAACATGTTTAGGTGGACGGGAATAATCTCAAAGGTATGAAACTTCAACTGCATAGATTTCCTATTATTTGTCATAAAGCAGAAAGTTCAGAGAAACTGAAAATAAAACCTCTCTTTAAGGGAACAGTCTATGCAGTAGTAGGGAAGACTGAACAGGCTCCAGTGTGACACAGTTATGACTCATCGTCAAGAGTGGGTAAGACAGAGCCGTGTTTTGTTAGTCATGACATTTTAAACACTCAAAGTAAACATTTTCAAAGTGTTTGTGGAACAAACCAGTAGTGCTACATTTTTCTTAATTTCTTCCTAATATGATGAGACCTGCAGCAAAACTACAGAATAACTTGTTTGTGTGTGAACTAAAATAATTCTGGCATCATGCTGGAGGGACATTTCCTTCCATGGGGTCTAAAAATGGCAACCTGTGGTTGGGGGACATGGAAGAGATTCTGAGATGGTCTCAGATCACTTTGATGAAAGGAAACATATTCCCTCAGTGTTGCTGTTGCTGTGAGCCTGCAAAAACCCTTCTCTTGAGATGTTTCATTTCAAACCTGGCGGACTTTTGCAGGAGAAGCCTGACTCTGATAGGCCCCATTCTAGAACATGCAGAAGAGAATCCAGTCGAATTTGCAAGCCCAAATAAGAACACATGAGCAAAAACCTAAGGCTTGTTAGTAAGTCAGGACCTTTCTTAGATTGGTCAGTTTATATACCAGACGGTTTGGCTTACCATCTTGAGACACAGAAATTAGACAGTTCTCTGGGTCACTAATACTATAATAGAATCCAAACATACTTGGAGATTTTTGTTTGTTTATTTGTTTTTTTGCAATTTTCTACAACTAACATTTCTTCAGGCCCTGTGAAATGACTGACTGGCATTTTATGGAGTGTTGTAGAAAGCTACTGTTTACTTTTGAGGCAAGAACATTTTGGGGATGTGATAATTTTACTCTGAACATGTCGGAACTTCTGAAGTCTACGTGAAAGAGCTGCTGTCCCTATTTATATCTATTTATAGCCAAACTCTGATCTTCTAATGCTGCTCTTAGGCTGGGATGAAATTAGCCTGGTTCCTGACTGGAACTATCTTTGTCCATATGTGCATGTTCTGGGGATCGAACTGAGGACCTAGGGCCTCATACTCTGTAGGTACTACTGGGCTGAAATATGTTTGTTTGTTTGTTTGTTTTTAATTTTCTCCTATCATGTCCCATTCATTAATCTTTATCTGAAAAATGAAAGATTATTTTTTTTCTTGGTCTTCAAGGCTGAACAGTTTTCCTTCCTTTAAGTAATATCTTTTGAAAATGGCAGTTATAAACTGGTTGGGACACTTGGATACCTTAATTTATTGCTCAACATTCTATTTACTGTTTTTCCTGCTTTATGTTAAAACATATGTACCCTTCTCAATGGGTGATTTTAAGAATTTGCTTTCTTTGTCTTTTAGAGAGTTCAAATCCCCCCGTTCAATGGGAAGGTGATGGAAGTAAGTTTAAGAAAGTAACAAAAAAAGGAGTGAATTAGAGTAAAGTAAAAAGGACTCCAAGGGAGCCGGGCAGCGGTGGCACAAGCCCATGCCTTTAAATCCCAGCACTTAGGATGCAGAGGCAGGTGGATTTCTGAGTTCGAGCCCAGCCTGGTCTAGAGAGTAAGTTCCAGGACAGCCAGGGTATACAAAGAAATCCTGTCTCAAAATACCCAAACCAAACCAAACCAAACCAAACCAAAAACAAACCGCAAAACAAAACAAATAAACAAAAAAAGTCTACTATTAGCAGGGATCAAAATGTAAAACGTGCAATTATATTAATTAAAAACTTTCTCTAAAGGGGGAACAAAATACCCACGAAAGGAGTTGCAGAGACTAACTATGGAGCAGAGACTGAAGAAAGGACAAGCCAGCCTGATATAGCTGTCTCCTGAGAGGCTCTGATAGTACCTGACTAACACAGATGTAGAGGCTCACAGCCATCCATTGATCTGAGTACAGGGTCCCCATTGAAGGAGCTAGAGACACGACCAAAGGAGCTGAAGGGTTTGCAGCCCCATAGGACGAACAACAATATGAACTAGTACCTTCAGAGCTCCCAGGGACTCAACCACCAACCAAGGACTATACATGGTGGGACTGATTGTTCTGGCAGCATGTGTATAGTAGAGGATTGCAAAGTCGATCATCAATAGGAGGAGAGGACCTTGGCCCTGTGAAGGTTCTGTGCCCCAGTGTAGGGGAATGCCAGGGCTAATAAGTGGGAGAGGGTGGGGTGGCAAACATGGGGAGGGTGTAGAGAACAGGGGTTTGTTCTTGTTGTTTTTGTTTGTTTGTTTGGTTGGTTTTTTGGAGGGGAAACTGGGAAAGGAGAAATCCATATGACATGTAAATAAAGAAAATATCTAATTAAAAAAACAAATAAACTTTCTCTTCCAAACTGACCCTTCGGTGTCTGGATTCCCCTTTCTTTCTTTCTTTCTTTCTTTCTTTCTTTCTTTCTTTCTTTCTTTCTTTCTTTTTTTTTCCAAGACAGGGTTTCTTTGTGTAGTCCTGGCTGTCCTGGAACTCACTCTGTAGACTAGTGGACTCCCCTTTTAAGACATAACCAGCTATGTCAGTTTCTGGAAGTTGATTTGGAGAGTTTATTTTGAAAGTATATTTTCACATATTATTTTGTTTATAGGAATAAAATATGTATACAATATAAATATATGGATTTTCTCCACTTAATAGAAGTGGCAGCATGCTTGTACCTAATCATTTTGTATTTAAAAATATGCACACAATGTATCTTAGATTATTTAATAATAATAAGAGACCTATGTCATTCTTTTTCAAGTCTTCATAGGATTTGTTTTATGGTGATGCCATAACATTTAGTTAACAATCTTATTAACGAGTTCTTCATTAATCAGTATATTGTTTTTCAATATGTTGTTATTCCACACGAGGTTGAAATAAACAAGGCTTTATATACAGGCAAGTTCTGAGGTGTAATATATGATAAACTCTCATCTGTGGGATTTTTAGTGAAAATAATCGGGGCATCTGTAATCCTGTTAGGATTTTGAATTTCTCTCTCTGGAGGTCACTCTAAGAGACACTTATACATCTGCACTCTGACTGCCTCTCTTCACATACACTAACACCCGGTGGCTATCGCATGTTCTAATCTTTGACACTCTGCCAAGTGAAACAGCAATTTTTTCATATAGTCTTCAACTTTCATTTTCCTCCCTGAGGATAAAACACGCTAACTTTTCTTTAGAACATAAGACCACAAAGTTATTCTGAGTTGTCTTCTCATCCTTAATCCTGGACTCTGTAGCAGGTCAGCGTTAAAGTTCAGAGGTCAGGAACATGGCTACATGCCCAGAACCAAGAGGCAGAGCGAAGCCAATGGGCCTTATTTCATGACTATTTGCCTGGACAGAGTCTCTGATGATGTCCCTAGATCACTTCTGATTATGTGAATGCAATTGGGAGCTAAGGTTCTGATTTCCACACCCACAAAAAAGTAACAGTTACATCTGCCTCCAGACTGTGAAGTGCCTCCAATTACTTCATAGTGAGTGGGTTTTTCTTTTTAAATTTTGTTTCCTTTTCTCAATTTATCTTACAGAAATAAAAAGTAAAACTGATTCCATATTCATAGAATGAATGCTAAGTCACACGATGGAATGCAGTGGCAGTGGGAATTTGGGTATGTGTGGATTATATTGGGCCAAATCATCTGGGGCACACGTGGCTTATAAAGGCTTAAATAATATGTTTAATACAAGGAAGATTCCCCTTAGGGAGGAGGCATGTTGCTAATTAGCATAATTATCTCATGACTTGCCAGCAAAAACATTCGTGGCTTTTTTTTTTTTTTT
>NW_022196905.1:181830150-181836155 GCF_008632895.1 Mastomys coucha | reverse complement strand
GGAGAATTGTCCAATGGTTTTTTTTTAAAAATTAGTCACATGATTTTTCAGACAGAGATCATCTTACAACAGGGATTTCAAAGATAAGCACGAGGTGTTATCTACTGGACTATGGAGGGGAAAAGGGGGGGTGTTGTGCCTGCTCTGCTGGGTTTGTGCCTGCCTTGCCCTCCCTCACAGTGTGACCATGTGCAAGTCACTTGGCTTTTCTGAGCTTCGGTTTCCTCACTCGAATAATAGAGATAATAATCTAACCTATTTACAGCTGGGTCTACTTGTGAGCAAAGAATGGATCATTGTCCACGTGAAAGCACTTAAAGCTATAAACAGCAAAGCTATTAGTTCATCCAGCCTTCACGGTATAGGCAATGCTTCTGCCTCCCCGCCCCCACCCCGTCCCCGTGCCCCAAGAAATGTACCGAAAATGCTTTTTCAGCAATCCCAGGCCACATAGTTTTATATATATGTATACAAACATGCATACATTAAACTTAGAGCTCTGGCTGCCTGACATGTAATAGTTTAGGAATGTTTTTATCTGTCACAGGCAGACTATCAATCTTTAGGGAAACCCTTAATATTAAAATATGCTTAGTTGAGGCGGAAATTTTCCTCACTTCGGTTCAAGAACAAGGACTTTGGCTTTAAAGTGCTCAGACCTAGCTTCTCCCACTACCCCCATCTGACCTTCTAACAGTCGGAGTGCCGGTTTCTTTAATCTTTAATAGGTGCTCGCTGCTAATCTGCTCGGAAATCTGAAGACAATATAGAGCGCAGGTGGGACTCCCCGAGAGCAATCAGTGCTGCTTCGTTATAAACCCTTGCGCTGATAAGGTTGCAACTTTCCTACCTTCCAACCCCAAAGCACTCTGCCCTTGGCGGGACAGGGAACTCGGGCTGCGAGGGGACCCAGGAGGAGCCACCCCTCCCTCTGGCTAGCCTCTCCGACGGTCCTGGGGCCCCAAAGTTGGGCTCGGCAGAGCTTAGCTTTCCCACCGAGACGTGAATGGTTTGCGGTCGCGCGGGAGAGCCAGCCAGGCGCGCAGTCAGCAGCGGTGGCTTCGCGACACACGTGGCAACAGGTGCAGCGCGGTCCAGGACCGACGCCCGGGGCTTGTGGCATGTTGACGTTTAGCCAGGGAGCCGGACGATCCCCCGGGAGATCGTAGTGGAGCTCCGCGGGAGTCATCGTGCCTCAAGGTACCCCTGCTCGTCTCTCAGGTTAGTTTTGGGGGCCGCTGCCCCTTCTGCCCCCTACCTGGCCTTTGTCTGAGCTCTAGGAGCCGCCGCGGGCGAGGGGCGAGGCCACCCAGCCCGGGATTCTCCGCCTTCGCTCCTCCCCCTGGCGGCCCGGGGCGGGGAGGCTGGGACGCCCGGGCTCCGGGTTCCCGGTTCCCGCCTGGCTGCCAAGGTGCTGGTGCGGGTCGGGGTCGAGCTCGAGCCCCAGGTACAGACGCCTCCCAGGAGGGATCCGCCGAGGGTGCGGGGCGCCGGGGCTCTCCCAGGGCTGGCCCCCCCAGCTCTCCGGGCAGGCGCGGAGTGGATCGCATTCCGCCACCCATCCCGACCGCGGTGGGGACCTCCTGAGAAAAGAGGAGCTGCGGCGAGGCGACTGCAACGCACTCACGGTGACCGGACTGGCTTGCCCGGGAGGGGAGGGGAGGGGGGCGGATGTCCTAGGGGTTTCAGAGTAGGAGGAGTGGGGAAGCTGAGCTCACGTGGGGCCCGCGGGATTCCTGCAGGACAGCGGGCTGCGGTTGCTGTCACCTTGAAAGTGACCGAGGTGGTGGGTTCACTGTAGATAAGGGAGAACTGTCAAGTTTGCAACCTCGGTGGAAAGCCGCCCACCAGACGCTGCACCCTGGCTCTGGACCTGGCAGCCTCAGGCTTCCGGCTGGGCGACTTGCCGGGGCCCATTCCCAGCTTAAGCAGTCAGGGCAGAAAATATGGGAGAAAGGGAATTACTGCAGTTCCCCAGGTCCTCATGCGGGTTTTACTCCCCGCAGCCTGCGGGTTCTTACGAACTCTATGGGAAAGCCCACGTTTAGGGTCGCCTTATTGATTACCCAGTAGTGGACTTAGCTAGAATTTGCGCGAAGTCTTTGCTACCACCCCCCCCCCCCCCCCCCCCCCCAGCGAGGGTGATCTGTTCACTTTTCACTTGTAAAAGTGACAAGATATAATTGTTGTAAACATAGCTTGCACACTGGCACCCGCTCTGCAAAACACTACTTTTAAATTGTCAGTGTCCCACCAAAGGAAATCCAGTGTGTTTTGTTTGTCTAAAACCAGAGTCTTAGGCAAAACAGGAGGAAAGCGAGCTTTCATGTTTTGCCAGGTGATTGGAGTTCAATCGTGGCATCAAATCACAGTGCGGGGTGGGGGTGGGGGTGGATTCCCGAGGGATCCGGAGACCACTTGTGGGTGGACAAAAAAGAGGTGGGGTCGTGCTTCGCTGAACACATGACCTCCGTCAGGACTGGCTTACAAATAGGTTATCAGTTTAAATAGTTCGTCTCCCTGTCTCTCCAGCAATTCCTTTAGGGCAATCTGTGCTGTTGTGTGGGTGTGTTTAAACTCCTTGTTTACAGATTTATTTCTCAAGAACTTTATCGATAAGAAAAGTTATGCAAGAAAACCTGTTCCTTCCCTGTTTCCTTTTTTTTTTTTTTAAACAAAAAAGGTATAGAATTTAGTTTAAAATACTTTTAAAATGTTGTATCGATCTTCACCTGTACCCTCCCCCTCATTATCCCCCTCCCCCGTGCACCCACCCCTTGTTCAATGGATGGAGCCAAAAGTTTTGTAGATATCAAACACCTGGATTATCACTGATGGCTGCCCCAACCCCTCACCTGTTCCTTTTAAAACTAGATTTATTGGGGGGGGGGGGGGAATAAGTGTTTGGGAGAAGTCTGTAGCTTTTAATTAACCGTTAGGAACTAAAGGATAATTTTTGTACTGTTTAACTAGGATTGTGAAATTCTGGATAAACTTCATAAAGAATTTTTGGAAACGAAACTTGAGTTAAAGAATTAAGCTTTTAAGAAGCATGTCGCTTAGTAACCCTGAAACCTCAGACTTTGAATCAGAATGAATAGCTGCTGTATACAGTTTGGTACATTCAGAAAAGTAAGAGTCAGTCCCACCATCTATCTTTTTCTTTGTAAAATATGAAAATTTCCTCATTGTATGAAGCCTTCAAAACCTTACTTTAGCATTACACATTATATTCTATAGATGTGTCCATTTCCTTACCCTTGCTTTACAAGCTGAACTTTTCATTTGCAGTTACTATAATTAGATATGTTATTGCAACATTTATCTCTTTTAAAATTTTGTCTGGAAGGTAGGTTTCCTTAGGATAAAGTCCTTGGAAACAATTAGTGATGCAAAAATTTCTTTTAAAAATATTAAACTTTGGTTTCCAAAACTCTTTAGTCAAACTAAGCAAACCAGACCTGGGCTCTTGTGTTATCTTCTTTTTAACACAGGTAATTACTCCACTCTTAAAAGGAAGTATAGCCAGCTTTATAGGCGACTAGTGGAATCTTGGTATTTAACTTTCCATTTCTGTGATTGCAAATGTTATCAAGTATCCCACCTGTGTTTCCAGTTTCTTTTCTTTTTTTCTTTTTGAGACAGGGTTTCTCTGTTGTACACTTGGCTGTCTTCGAACTCATCCTGTAAACCAGACTGGTCATGAACTCAAGAGATGTGCTTGCCTCTGCAAGCTACTTATGCCGGGATAGTTTTCTTTTTATTTCAGTGTAGCATCACATTTTCCATTTGGGATATTGACATTTTTCTACTTATTAAAAACCTCCTCCAGGCCATTGGCATATAATTTGTTCATATTGCAAATATTTTCCTCAATTTGTGTTTGCCCTATAAACACATTTATAGTTGTGTTGACTTCCAGAAGTATATATACTTCAGTGTTACCAAACATGTTGGTTTTTCTGAATCACAGTTTAAGAACCATATACGGCTGTCACTTCTGGAATTCTGAGTTAGATCCTCTTTACATCTATGACTACCACGTCTGTGTTCTGCAGTAGCTGCTGTTGTGCAACGTGTTAATGACAAATTGTCAAGAGTGGTGTACATCATCAGGATGTTCTTAGGGGCTGGAGAAATGGCACAGTCTGCTTCTTCCAGAAGATCTGGTCTTAGTTTCCAGCACCCACATCAGGAAGCTTACAACTGCTCGTAACTCCAGTTCTCTAGGGAACTCATCCTCTTTGGGCCCTTTTGTAAGTACCTGCACTCACTCAGATCACAACATTTAGAGAGACTGTACATATATATTGAGTGAATTTTCCTGATTCTTTGGGACCTGAGAAATCTTGAAACCATCTGCTTAGTAATCTTTAAGACATTTTTCATATATTTTTCTGTCCTGGAAGCCCTGCAATTACTCAAAAACCTTGAGTTGAACACATCCATAGAAAGTAAGCTTATCATGTCTTGCCTTGTCCTACCCTAAAGCTGAGGGAAGTGATCAAGACAATCTGAATCTAGGTGTTTTCAGTGCTGTAAAACCTCTATTAGATGATCCTGTATGTATCTTTTCAGTGGTAACAGCCAACATAGATCTGTGCTTCCTAGTATTCCGGGGTAAACCTTTTAAACTCCTTGACTGTTTTATCAGTATGGCTGTGTAGTCTGTGAGTTTTTTTTTTTTTTTTTTTTTTTTTTTTTTTTTTTTTTTTTTTGAGACAGGGTTTCTCTGTATAGCCCTGGCTGGCCTGGAACTCACTCTGTAGACCAGGCTGGCCTTGAACTCAGAAATCCACCTGCCTCTGCCTCCCAAGTGCTGGGATTAAAGGCGTGCACCACCACCGCCCGGCTTGTCTGTGAGCTTTTGAATTCATTGATGAGTATTGTAAAGTGTTCTGTGCTACCAATAGAGCCAACAATTCAAAGTTCAGATATGTCTTTGAAGAAAGTTTTCAACAGGCATCAAATTGTTTGGAATTTATTTTATGTGTATGAATGTTTAGCTTGAATGTATGTATGTGAGCCACATGTATGTCTGATGTTCATGGAGGACAGAAGTGGGTGTCACATCCTCTGGAACTGGTTGTGAGCCAGCATGTCCTTATCAGGAGCTGAGCCAAGGTCTTCTGTAAGAACCACTGTTAACCACCGAGTCTTCTCTCTAGCCCCTTACCTGGCATTTTTATGGTATCCAAAGAGGTAACATTTGTATGTATGTTCCAAAGTCAAGTAATAGTAATTGGCTTAGGAAGAGGCAGTATTCCCCTAGTAATCCTACAGCTGTGTAGCTATGGACCATGTGTGCTTGGGTAGAACATGACCACAGCCAGGTCTCATGATGTATGCCTGCCGTTGTAGCACTGGGGAGGCAGATGCAGTAAGATCAAGACCAGTGTTGACTACAAAATAAGAAAGTATGGTTAGCTGGGGTTATATGAGTCTCTATCTCAAAAAGTAAATTGTCAAAGTCTACAGGGCTCTATAACTTTCACATATAATGGGCTATTCTCATGGACTTTCAGAGAACATATCAGATGGGCAGCAAATGTTTATTCATTGGACTTTATTGTCTCTTGTCCAAGTGAGTTTATAAATGCACTTGAAATTTTGTACTTAACCAAGAAACATAGGTACTATACAATCAAAAAAAAATCTGAGAAAAATTGAAATACCTGGGATTGAAAGTCTTTGGAATTTGTGGCTCTGGAGAGCCACAAAGATGATAAAGTCTATCTTTTAGTCCAATTGCAATTTTTTGCCATATTTTTTCTGTTTTTTTTTTTTTTTTTGAGACAAGGTTTCTCTGTGTAGCCCTTGCTCTATAGACCAGGCTTGCTCCCATCTCACAGAGATCCACAAGATTCTGCCTCCTGAGTGTTGGGATCAAAGGTGTGTGCCACCACCACCTGGTGTCACGGACCGGGGTTTCTCGCTGGGTCCCTGTTCCGCTGGACAAGGGATTCTGGCCAGGTGGGCACGGGATTCGGCTTTGACAAACAGAC
>NW_022196905.1:181826571-181829490 GCF_008632895.1 Mastomys coucha | reverse complement strand
GAGGCAGGAGACTGACTTTCCTTGAAGTTTAGCCTCAGATACCGCCTTCACGCAAAGTGTGCGTGGCAATTTTCCCTTTTTAATTATTTTTCAGACGGAGTTCTACAATGTCTCGCCTCATTGTGGTTAGGGATCTCAGAAGAACTTTAAAGGCAAATGGAAGCACAATAATTACTATTAAGACAATGTCAGTAATAACAGCAAGCAAGATTATGTATTGAACCCAGTCTAAGGGATTTATTGTGTTTAGATTGTTTTTTAAATCTCTGGCCAATTCATCAATGTTTTAAGTATCTAAATGACTTTTTTTAATATTTGAAATTTCTGTCTTCAAATGTCTCATGTGAGAAATATCTGTATCTTTCTATATTCTCTGTAGATAAGTCTTAGTCTACTGAAATGATGTTGACACTTAGTGGCTAACCTAACTTTTAAACAATATAGCATATAGATAAGAGACACAAGAAAAATTCATATTAGTAGTAATAAATCTAAACAAATTTGGCTGAATAGCAGCAGTGTTAGCGATTCTTGCTGTAGTCTGTGGTGGATGTCTTTTCTTTTATTTTTGTCAGCTGTTAGTTTTTGTTTTCTCTGTTCTTCTCCCTCCTCAGTGAGTCTGTGTGAGTAGGAGATGTAGGGCTTTCTGTGGAAAAAATATAATATACCCTCTTCTCGAGGTGATTAAGACATTTGGGCCTTTTTAGGCTCCAGTAAAAAAGATTATTTCATTTTACTTAGGCATAATTATGCCTGGTTGTAGAGTGTCATGTTTGGCATCTGAATTTAAAATTTCTTTAAAAATAAAAAGAATGATGTAAATAATGTGTACAGAGATACAGCTCTCTTTTATCTGTTTTTAAACACAGTGTAATGTGTATGTTCAACAATTACTTGTTTTTGAGAAAATTAGGAAATCTCAGTAATATGGGCAACATTAAATTGTTAACAAAACATCTCAAATGTCTGACCATAAGTCAGTTCTATAAACTGTTCTAATCTATTGAGGAACACCAAACATAGAAAATTAGTGTAGACAATGACTACATTTTTGTTTTGTTGTTTTTTTGTTAAGGTATCAATAGTTAATCTTTAAAATCAAAAATATTTTTTAAAAATATTAAATTATCATCACAAGTTATTACCATTATGATGATGTAAAGAGTAAAATTACTTGGCCAATTGTTTTTGTGTAAAGTCTATAATCTGTCTGGAATACAAATTTGATGTAGCATTCTCTTAAAGGTATTGTCTAGGCAGTTTAAGATATCTAAAGACAGTTCTCTAAAGGAACAGTACTTTCTCTTAACTTTAGTTGTATAAGCATGAACAATTGCAAAATTTGAGAATTAGTAATATCTAAAAAGGTAACAACTCTAAGCAATTGTAAACTCTGAGCTATATATATATTGGTAAATTAAAAGTTTGATTTTAGCACTCTAAAAACAATGACTATATAGCACAGAGTTAATTATCTGTGTAGAGACAAAGTCTTTAAAACTACAAGAATGGAGAAGGGAAAACAACTTCTTTTTTTGTTTTTTTTTGTTTTTTTGTTTTTTTGAGACAGGGTTTCTCTCTGTAGCCCCGGCTGTCCCGGTACTCACTCTGTAGACCAGGCTGGCCTCGAACTCGGAAATCCGCCTGCCTCTGCCTCCCAAGTGCTAGGATTAAAGGCGTGCGCCACCACCGCCCGGCTGAAAACAACTTCTTAAAACACTATAACTCTACTCCATGACTTTGACTCTCTATAAACCCCAAGTTTAAAATTACTTTGAACCACACCTATAGAACTGTGAGTACACTGGTTTTGTCTCAAAAACAATTTCTCTGAGGTAAGGGAGAGGTAAGGCTGGGAAGACTTCTCTAGGCCTGGTTTGTAAAACAAAAGGAATGTCTCTCAGGCTTTACAGGATCTTCTGTACTTTTGTATTAAAAGTAAATATTTTACTGAGCAAACCACCTGAGTTACACCCAAAAGATTTTAAGGGCAATTTTGTTGTTTGAAAAAGCAAAACCCAATTTTAAACAATCTATATTCTCTAAAATCAATAACAAAAACACCACATTCACGACACAAAGCCCTTTAAGTGTTTTCTTGTCTCTGAACCGAAGCTAGTAAGCCTGGGTCATTCTGAGACAAATTCTCAGAGCATGTCAGGTCTCTGGAAAGTAAAATTATGGTGTTGATTGATAGGCTGTGTGGCATAGTGTTTTTGTCATATTTTTTCTAAAGTAACAGGTGATATTATTTTTTGGTGGGTTATCTAACAATCTATCAAATGATTTATTAAGCAGCTACTAAACTAAACAGCTGTTCTGAATTCTACCGCTTGGAAAATGACCTGTAACTTAAGTCACTGTCTTTAGATTATGTTGTTAAGTGGTTGTAAGGCTCTAACTGGAATCTTTTGTTGAGATTTCAGCCATCTTGGCTGATTCTCGCCGCGTATTTATCTTTAATGTCACGTGTTATCTGAGTTACCAGCTTTAAACTAGCTTTCAATTACTGATGTTATAAAGTTTTACCATATCTAATACAGAATATATTTATACCTTTAAGAGTAGTTAGAAACTAAAAGTTGCTACATAAATCTTATAAATTTAGATCAAAGAGTTTAAAACTTAAGCTTCTGACCCCTTTTACAAGCAGTTTTTCAGAAGGGCAATTTAAATCGGCCTTTGCTTTATGTTTTAGTTTTTTTTTTTTTGTTTTTTTTTTCTGAGACAGGGTTTCTCTGTATAGCCCTGGCTGTCCTAGACAACCTGGCCCAGATTTTTTTTTAAAAATATTCATTATTGTAGTTTAGTTTTATACTGAATTGCTGATACAAGTGTTTTCTTGATGTCCAAATCTATAGTTGATAAGTTTCCCATATTAATTTCCTTTGTTTCTTTTTTTTTAATTTTTTTTTTTTT
>NW_022196905.1:181817589-181826408 GCF_008632895.1 Mastomys coucha | reverse complement strand
CATGTGGTTGCTGGGAATTGAACTCAGGACCTCTGGAAGAGCAGTCAGTGCTCTTAACGCCTGAGCCACCTCTCCAGACCCCCAAATTAATTTCTAACACTGTTAATAGATTAAATTATCTTTTGAAGGGGACAAAAAGCCTTTGAAAGCTTGAGATAGCTCTGCTCTGGAATCTTGTGTCTACTCTGGGTCTCTGAAGACCTTGAGCAAATGTATCATCAACCCTCTTCTTACATATTGTCCTTAGGCCCTAGGGGAGAGCCACTAAGCTGAGAGTTAAGAATTGCTGGTCAGGGTTTATGTTTGGGCATCCAAAGATGTCTCCAGTAAGAGGAAATGACACTCAACAGACAGACAGACAGACAGACATTCTACATATAGACATACAGACAGAGCAAGCAAACACTAGTAACAGGACATGTAGTCCTCTGATGTTGTCCTCTGAAGGAAAGGAGAGGCATCGGGAAATGGCTAAACTAGCCTGAAGTCTTGTTTTTTTCAAAGCCTGCTTTGACAGGCATGCAGACTTTGGGTGCAGTCTCTAGCCTTTGCTTAGGATGGTTCAGGATAATTCAGGGACTGAATGTGATTTTCTTCTTCGAAATGTTTGTTTCCAAGCCAAATTTCAGAAAAGATTGTCTTGGTGGCAGTTACAGTTTTTGAAATGACTTAAGTGTTTCTTGAAATCAGCCTCCTTTTCTTGTGGGCATTTTTCCCATGATGGCACAAAGTATTGCCTTAGCTTGTTCACTTGGCCCAAGATAAAGGAAAAAATGTGCATTTTGGGATGGTCCGTTTGGGGTTTTATCTTTACTTTGTAGAAAAATACAGCAACATTTCTTTTCCTATATACAGTGAGCTAATTTGCTTTAGACTGAGTCTAAAGGTGCTTTACCTAACTCCGGAAGGACAAACATACAGATCACTAACACAACAAACTTTTTGTTTATTAAGGCCAGTCAGTTTACCTAGGATTAACATAGAAATGATTTTGCTTTGAGATTGTGAAACTATAAATATAGTCTTAAAGTCATTTTAAGTTTCTCTTAAGATACCATTGCTTGCTTAAATATGCCTCTCTGTGAGTGTATGTGTGTGTGTGTGTGTCTGTGTGTGTGTGTGTGTGTGTGTGTGTAGACAGGGCAGGCTGGTGAGCCTCAGTGAGCTGCTTTGGAAAAGATTTCTAGGCCGCTGTATACGTTAGTGTGCTTTTAAATACAGATTTTTACCTTGAAAAGCAATTGTGTTTTAAACTTGATGCTGAACTCGACGTATTAGTCTGAGAGCAGATTGATCACAGTTACCCTGATCTACAGTGAAATCATGGCAGGAAAGTCTGTGTACTATGTTGGCCTTGAGAAAGACATTTTCCCACCCAGGGGGAGTATCTATAGTTCTAAATAACAAAAAGAGGACTGACTAAGGGTAAAGACACATTCTTTTGTAAATAACCCCGTAGCTTAGAAATGTGTGCCCGTGATTGCCGAGTCTGGACTGGTAGGAGTTAGCCCAGCTTCTATGCCTTTTGCGTTGCTTGCTAACTTGGTAATATTTAACTTGGGTGCTATTTACACATACACCAATTTGGAAGAAAAACCAACATTTCCTTACTTTATTTCAGATAAGCAGCTCATGGGAGATGTTAAACAGTATTTGCTGTCACACAAGGAGTTAATTTTCATTTTGTTCATCTTGTACAATAAAAAAATTGAGATTTTAATTAATTTTACCTTATGAATGTGAGTTTTTGTCTGAATTTGCACAGAGGCCAAAGGATGGTGTCAGATCCCCAGGTACTGGTGTTAAAAATGGTTGAAGGTCATCATATGGATGTTGGGAATCAAATCTTGGTCCTTTGGAAGAACAGCCAGTGCTCTTAATCCCTGAGCCATTACTCTGGTTCCTTGTAAATTTTTTTTTTGATGATTGCTAATGATTAATGACATTACATGGATACCCTGTGTCTATTTAAAACATAACTCAGCTAACTTGGTAGAATAAAAATAGTAGCCAGTATAGACCTAATCAATCTAAGAGATGTCATTCAAACATAGACCAACCCCCTTCCCCGCCTCTCTGTCAAACTGATTGAGTTGTATTTACTAGAATACTAGCTAAACTTGTACAATTTATGTCTTACCTTTTATTATATAGTAGACTCTTACATTGACATCATCTTATTCTTAGGCCTGTTACATAGTTGAAATTTGTCTGCCTACCACTACTAAATCCTGTAGATTTGAACTCGGGATTGCAGAAGGTCCAGCTTGCTGATGAGTAAGTAACAAGGATTGGAGATGTGAAACAAACAAATGGATTAGAAAAGACTCAGTCAGGATCTCTTAACTATGAAAACTGAACTTGGTTTCATTAGATGCTGGGTCTAGTGTCCACATGTAGAGCCAAGCCATTTATACATGTAGTTGTAATTATGTTTCCATGCTGTAATCTAGAGAAAAAGGCAGAAGAAAATCCCAAATGCCCTATTTGGAACTCACCCTGTGGCCAGAACATTGCAGAGCAGAGGGACAGGGATTCAGAAAGGATTTGGCTTCAGTTCTCAGAGAGTGTTAGTATTTATGTTGCTACAAATACTCTCGTTCTCATAAATTGTTAACACGTAATTTATTATAGTCTCCACTCTGTTGGAAACTATGTCTGTTGTCTTGACCAAGGTTTGGTAAGAAATTTGGTATCTAAAGAATCCTTGCTGGGCTTAGTCACCCAGTTACTCAAGAGCCTGAGACAGGAGGATTATAAATTCAAGGCCAGGCTATGCAAGCGACTGAGCCCCTGCCTTGAAGTAAGAAGATAAAGGTGAGGTGGGGTTATTTATGACTCCATGGTAGAGCAGTTGCCTAGTAGGCCTGAGATCCTGGGTTCAATCCCAAGATCCTGCCCCCTGAAAATGGTTCTTCCTTTCTTTGAGGTTTGTTTGTTTTGGTTTTTTGAGACGGTTTCTCTGTGTAGCCCTGGCTGTCCTGGAACTCACTCTGTAGACCAGGCTGGCCTTGAACTCAGAAATCTGCCTGCCTCTGCCTCCCAAGTGCTAGGATTAAAGGTGTGCACCACCACCGCCTGACTAGTTCTTTATTTCTTTTATTTATTTATTTAAGACAAGAGTATCACTGTGTCAACTTGACTGGGCCTGGAACTTGCTATGGAGACCAAGTTTGGCCTTGACCTCACAGAAAACCTTCCGATTCTGACTCTCCACTGCTGGGATTAGAACCATGTGCCACCATCCGAGGCACACACACATAGTTCTTTAAAAAAAAAAAAATTCCTTAGTACACTTTTCATCATGAGACATTTACTGGGCACTGTGGTTTCCCTTTCTTCTCCCAGTAGTGTTCTACATTACCTTTGCTAAGTGTTTTGACAGTAGAGTTGAAACCTTATGGTGCTGGCTGCGTTTGTACTCTGTGGCTGCTAATGCAGCCTGGCATGATAAGTCGTCTAGTTGGCATGGGAATTTGAGGATGCTTTCCCCAGTTCCAGATGCCAGAAGCCTTTAAGTCAGATGTTTATTTCCTTGGTATTTTTCTCCACTTTCTTTATTTACTTCTCTGGCCCTCCCCACTCCTTCATTCAGTGTTATTCCGGCAAAAAATGAAGGCAGCTCAGCCTGTCCTGGCTTTTGGGAAAGGATGCATTTGGAGAGCTGGAAGAGCAGAGATTCCTATTACAGTTCCTACATAGTTACGAGGAGCCACTCTTGGAACATCTGGCACACCCACGTGCAAATACTTTTACAGAATTAATTCCACCTGTGATAATTTATTGTCTCCATGTGTGCAGACAGTCACAAGTTGACCATTTCTCTTGAATAGAGATTTGGACCTTTTCTCTCTTTTGAGAGCTAGGTATTTACAGCTTACAGAGGAATGCAGATGACTGTGCGGTCTGAGAATGCTCCCCCTCATGTTACACTTAAGATTTGTGTGCAGTTTTCGTTTCTATGGAACATTCTGAAGCTCATTAGGGTCTCTCATTATTGAACTTGATTTAAAACTTTTTGTTTTTGTTGGTTTTTCAAGACAGGGTTTCTCTATATAGCCCTGGTTGTCCTGGAACTCACTCTGTAGACCAGGCTGGCCTCGAAATCCCCTTACCTCTGCCTCCCAAGTGCTGGGATTAAAGGCATGCACCACCACCGCCCAACTTTTTTTTTTTAATTCTTGAATGATGCAGCGTCTTAGCCACTCTTTTGTGGCAAGTATTGCTTTTCCTCCTGTTCTTTATGAATTAGCAATAATGAAACAAGTCATTTCAGCTGTTATTGAGGTTTTGCTATCTCAACATCAGCTATAAAACCTTGGAGAGACAAATTTTGTTATAGAGTTGGTAAAAATATTACGGGAACCAGAACACATGGAACAGGCACAAGAAATGGGAAACATACACTGACTGGTCAGATCAGGCTGTGTGAGTGACTCCCATCCTCTGTGCTACTAGGGCGATTTTAGTAAGTTATCCCTTTCCTCCTGCCCCCTAGTTGCCAGTCAGGATCTGGAGGATAGTACATGTCTTTTGGGGTTATGCTACTACCGTGGCAGGTATTTAGAGTGTGATCAATAGGTGCTATTAAACCTACCGTAGTCTGTCTTAAATCTGCTGATTCATAGGTGGATGCGTAATTACCCTGACTAAGCTTTGGTGAAGGTGTTGCCTGGATCTGCTGGTTCATTTGTGGGAATTAAACTCCAGGCACAAAAGCCTTTCTCCCTTTCTCCCTTTCTGGAAAACAATAGCTTTACACAGGGATATTTGATTTATTTATTCTTGAACTCTAGTTTTAGCACCTCTTGGTTTTCTTTTGAGGGTTGAACTTGGTGAACTCCTGGTGTTTTCTTACATTTGAGCTGAATCTTTTCAAAGTAGATACTTCCTCCTTTTATATAGTCTGTAAACCATATTGTTCATTTGCTACCTGTACATTCTAAAAGTACTTAAAATTGAATCATCACTTTGAACTCATGATATGTGTTGACTTCAAAGTACTGAAGACCCATCATCTCATATTTAACCTTTAACTTAGTCCAAAACATTCATATTGAAGACTTAAATCACAAATGGCACCATTTATGTTCACATATGCTAAAGGGAACGTTTTGGGGACACATGCCTTGCATCCATGTTGTTGGAAAACACCTTGTGCACAAAGCACATTAAGAACATTTATATTTAGCTAGCACATCAGCCCTGTGTGTTGGGCATAGCCAGTCATGAGAGCTATTTTATATATATATGGAAACTGGGGACCAGAGCTCTTTGGATAACTGTTTTGTCTTAAGGTGGCATTTGTCGGTTTGTTCTTCCTTCCACTACCATAGAATTGTTGTGGAATTCTGCTATTCCCAATAATGAATTACTGGTGCTAGCACATTTGATATATTGGCATTTAAGTGAGATCAAAGTTATATGATTATGTGGATATGTGAAAGTTGAGACAGCATAAGTTAACTCATTTTCAACTAGTTTTCTATTCTTTAAGCACAGAATGTAAAACAGAATGTTTAAGTTATGTCCATGGGGCTATTTGTAGGGAGAGAGGCTTTCTGACAGCAGAAGGAAAGACTATCAAAAATAAAGAGAAAATCCTTTCCCTTCTAAGGGCTCTATGGGGTCCTAAGAAGCTGGCCCTTATTCACTACTTAAGACACCAGGAAAGGCTGGGCGGTGGTGGCGCATGGCTTTAATCCCAGCACTTGGGAGGCAGAGGCAGGCGGATTTCTGAGTTCGAGGCCAGCCTGGTCTACAGAATGAGTTCCAGGACAGTCAGGGCTATAAGGAGAAACCCTGTCTTGAAACAAACAAACAAACAAACAAACAAATAACAACAAAAAGATACCAGAAAAGAAAGGGCCCAGTTTCAGATGGCAACGGTACCCTAGAAATCTCTCTTTTGCCCCTAACTTCCCTGGATCCCGGGGAACCTATATTCCCTGACCACCTTAAATATTTAAAAGATGACATAATTTGGGGTAGAAATTTGCCCCACGTTATGACAGATGGTAAAGAACAGCAGATTACAGACCCATTGTGCCAGAAGAAATACACACATACTTCAAAAGTCTCCTTACTCTTCCCAGATGGGCCTCCAGAGAATACAGGACTTGCTAATATCAGGATTAGAGATGCCAATTCAGAGATAGCTGAGACTGTTAAAACTGTAAAGTCTGCCAGTTAACTAATGCGGTGACTGATGAGAAGAACCTGGTAAGAGGTTCAGAGGCACAAAGCCCAGGGTGTACTGAGGGGCAGACCTCACAGAGGGACAACCAGAACAGTTTAAATATAAATATTCACTGACATTTATAGACACCCTTTCAGGCTGGAGTGAGGTTTTCCCCACTAAACATAAAACTGCATTCATAATGACAAAGAAGCTCTTAGAGGACTACTGCTGAGGTGGGACTCCTCAGATGAGAGGGTCAGCCAATGGATAAGTTTTTGTGTCCCAGGTAAGTCAGAGACTAACCAATATTCTGGGGCTTGATTAGAAACTTTTTTTGTGCATATAGACCCCAGAGTTCAGGACAGGTAGAGAGAAAAAATAAAACCCTAAAAGAGACCTTAACTAAGCTGACCAAGAGACTGGCAATGACTGAGTTAACCCCCCTTCCCTTACTTCTCTACCAGGTATGAAACTCCCCTTACCAGATGGGACTCACCCCTTCTGAAATCCTGTTTGGATTACCACCCCCCATTGTTCTTAACATACAGTCGGAGGTCATTGCTGAGTTTGAAGCTCACCAACTGCTAGACTATCTCAAAGGTGCCCAATGGGCTCATAAACATGTTTGGCCTAAACTTTGAATTCTCTATAAAACAGGTCCCCTCCAGCTAGGAGTCATTAGAACCTAGTTAGAAAGGTTCCCTCCCCTCACCCTTGAGGTCAAAGGGATTACAACATGGAATTGTAGACCCATTTGGAGTGAAGATGACCCAGACCAGCAGGAGGAAACTCAGCCTCAGGACTCTCCTCTTTCTCCCATTGATGGGCCCCTACCCAAGCCCCAGGGGCACCACAAAGATTGGACAGTGACAACCCTGACCCCCTCTAAACTATGATGGTCCAGTCCTTTCCAGTCGCCAATATATCCCAGCCTGAGTTAATTGAGTCAAAAAGACCTGGCCCTCATGTCTTCATGAGATTAGATAAACTTCAGGAAGACCCATGATTGGGCCTTCTAGTTACCAGTGAAAGGGGGAAATGAGAGACTAAACCTACTCCATCTTGGGACCCGACTCCATTTTAAAGAAAAAAAAAAAAGCCTGAGAATTTGACCTGCAGCAGAACTCAAAGCTGCAGCCATGTACCAGGAAGGACCCTGTGGCTTGTCCTTGGCAAGAGTTACTCCCTAGCTACTTCCTAGTAACAGTTAATTAAAGATTAGTCTGATTGTTTCAGACCATTTGTGATTGTATATGGTCTTGCTTCAGAGCACCCACCTGTTGGCTTACAGTAGACATTCAGTTAGATACTTGCCAGGATAGACCTCCCCTCACTTCTATTTCCTAACAAACCTTGTCCTGCTGAGGGTTCGAGGCTGCTCTGCCTTCCCTTCCTGTCCTGCTGTGTCAGGGTTGGGTTGGAGGGGAGCCCAAGCCCGAGCTTATAATGAAGAGACCCTAATTGCTATTACATCGGAAACTGTTCCTTGTGGTCTTTTGGGGTTCACAAATGCTTCCTGGCACAACACTGGCAGTTGCAGCTCATAACAATATATTGCATTCCTTTAAAAAAAACCTCCCCTGGCATTCAGGAAGCAGACGCAGCCAGATCTTTGTGTATTTGAGGATAGCCTGGTCTACACCAGGTCAGCTGGAGCTCCATAGTGAGACCCTGTTTTGAAACAAAACAACAACAACAAATTTACCTGTTTCCCTCTTTCTATTTGTCTCCTCCAGTGCTTGGGCTAGGGCTCTGCTATGTAGACTAGGATGATCCTTCTGTTTCAGCCATGTGGGCACGGGGTGATATATTCAATTTCTATAAGATTTTGCAGTTTTCAGCTTGCTTTTTCAAAAAAGACATACTACAATTCCGTAAGAATGTTATCTTCCGAATCACTTAGTTGTCTGCCATTTTGCAGATTACACTCCAACATCTTGGATGTTAACTCAAGGTAGACTTACCTAGATTATGTCTTTTTTTTTTTTTTTTTTTTTTTTTTTTTTTTTGATGAAGGAATCCTTTTATTTTTGAGCTGTACAGAGATGAGGGACGATTGTGACAAGGAGGTGATTCTGGGTGAAAATTTAACTAGGAGGTGAGGCCTCCTGCCAGCTGGAAGCAGAAGAGGCTGACATCCCAATAGCCTCCGTTACATCTGAGCTTCGGGCATGTCTTCTGGCCATAAAGATGATCTCGTCCTTCAAGTTCCTGCTAAGGAATGTGCAGTGTTAGGACTTTCAACGTGGGCCCTTCACAGAGAGCGGCTCTAGCGTTGGCTGCCCCGGGAGCTAGCAGTGTGCCTCCGTTGGTTGCCCTTCTGTTCAAGATGTTTTATGGCCAATGGAAGGTCTGGCAGGTGATCATTTTCTAGAAAAGGGTACAGGAAGTTGCTGTTTAATAAAGGTTGGGAGGTATAAGGGGAGGCACTGGTTTGCGTAACTACACACACATAAATGACATGTTTCAATTGGTCTTGGCATGGTTTAGATGGAAAATTATTTCCTTTTAGCCAAGTGGAGTTTGAAAAGCTGAGACAACTGCCCAAAGCTCCTGACTGAGAAATTGTTCACAGTCATTTAGCACTATCAGGAAGAGATTTTAGTTTAGCCTTAACCCCCCCTCCTTCCTATCCCCC
>NW_022196905.1:181805914-181817553 GCF_008632895.1 Mastomys coucha | reverse complement strand
CCGCCACTCTCCTCTCATTGACCTTAATGAGCCTTTAGGTAATTTCTTTAATGAAGTGCATATCACTGACAAAAAGCAAGCAGTTTTTATAGTAGTCAATTCCGAGCCCAACTGTGTAGCCTTTGACCATACCTGATAAGCACTGAGTACGCACGGCTTGGTTTTCCTTATTTACTTTGGTAAGTACAGTCGTGTGTGTATTGGCCCAGTATGGTTTTGGAACTTGTGTTTTGGCCACAGCAGGTGTTTTCTGATTTTCATTTTAAAAGGCCTGTTTTGATGAAATTGGTGAGGATTGTTTATAACGTGGTACCATAGCCCAAGGAATAAAAACTCAAACTTGTCGGTGGATTCCTACCAGAGTATTCAGAGTGTTTTACACGTAGTTGCTCAATAGGCTGGTGCCTGGATTCCCAGAAGTCTGTTGGCTGGTGTGTCTGGTTTGCTTTGGCTCTGGCTACAGGGAAGGGTCAAGGTGGAAATATCCAGGCTGGATCAGTAAAGCTTAGAATCCAATAAGTAGAACGGTGGCAGATCTTCAAGTGTGTCACGTGGGTAGGGAGGATTAGCTGGAAAATAGATTACGGAGAATGAGAGCTAAGAGAAAAAAAGGAGATTGTTGGTCCCCACATGAAGCAGTAGGCACGGTCCAGAAAATAACACTAATGCTTATTGGTTTGAATGTGCTTTGAAAACAAATGAATGGGCTGGTGAGATGGCTCAGCGGGTAAGAGCACCTACTGCTCTTCTGAAGGTCCTGAGTTCAAATCTCAGCAACTACATGGAGGCTCACAACCATCCATAATGAGACTGATGCCCTCTTCTGGCGCATCTGAAGACAGCTACAGTATACTTATATATAATAATTAATAAATCTTTGGGCCAGAGTGAGCAGGGCCGACAGGAGCCAGCAGGGTTGACCAGAGTGAGCAGAGGTCCTAAAAAAAAGTCAATTCTCAATAACCAGATGAAGGCTCACAACTATCTGTACAGCTACAGTGTGTACTCATATACATAAAATAAATAAATCTTTAAAATAACAGAAAACCAATTAAGATAGAATAAATCCTAGGAGATAAAATGGGTGTGGTGAGTGTGTCGGTGTGCAGCTAAAATCTCCTCTTTCTAGAGGCTGAGGCAGAAAGGTCTGGTTTGATTTCAGATCCAGCCTGGACTACATAGCAAGACCCTATCTCTTTGTTTTGTTGAATACATATTTGAGTAACCAATGCAGCAACCAGGACTTACAACACCTCCTTTACTCTGGAAAGTCATCAGCCTTCGGCCCTCAGAAATGTGAGCTTAGTAAGTTTGTTGTGCAAGGTTGTTAAAATTACAGTGGTAGCTAACAGTGGTCAGGAAGTTTCCAAACACTTCTTTTAGCCCCAAAACAGTGCTGAGGTGGCTTGACTCTGTTTCATAGGTAGAGAAACTGAGGCCAAGAGCCTTTTGGCTTCTGAATATAATGCAGGCGCATAGTCAGTTTGATGGCCTCATGAGTAACCACAGCTGCCCACCATGTCCAGGTGGCTTTGGGGTCTGTGGCCATGTACATAGACTCACCAAATGGTAGATGAGGTTAAGGTAAGGGGGATGTGGAAAGAGATAATTACTTTTAAGGTGGGCATAGTGGTTAATTCCCATAGTCTCAGCTACTCAGGAGGCCCAGGAGTAGTTGAAGGCCATCCTAGACAGTAAGAAGACCCCTTTGAGAAGTTTCACACATTTGAACTGAATTTACTGCCTGAGGCTTCCATGTATTATCTCTGTACTTCTGGGTTAACATTCCTTAAATGGGGGGAGGAATGAGGGCAGCGACTGTCACACGTGGTTTGTCTACGGGACCATCAGTGTGAGAACACTTTCCTGACTCGGAAGGCTGCAAGAGGATGTCATTAGCTCTGTGGAAGAGGTAGCTGCTGACGTCCCTGTCCCTTCCCCCCTGTGCTACTACTGCCTTTGGGCTGATAAGTGGACTGGCACTGTGTCACAGTGGTGTGCTGGTCACTGTGTTTACACAACATCTTCTCGGTGCTTCTGACATTCAAAAGCTTCACATCCTACTTTAGCCCCAGTCCACAACCCTTGTGATCTGAAGTAGGAAAGATTTTTTTTTTTTGAAATTGTTTTTGCTTATGAAAAAAAATTTATCCTGATATAAAACAATGCATATGAGGTGGTGACTTCCTAAGGGATCCCAGAATTGGTGTTACTGAGTTCTGGACCTTCATGGGGTTATCTTGCACATGCCCCCTCTAAATTCCCAAAGGCGGGTCTCTGTATGGTCCACTCTGTGTGTTTCTAGAGGGTGGGAGACTTCTCCATAGCTCTCTATTACTTTTTCACTTGAGCTCAGAGGTTCCAGATGCAGGCCTATGAGCCAAGGGTGTTTGGCAGCAAAGTGTTTACCAGGATGACTGATGTGCATTCACACCACATGCTAAGGTTTTCTTAAGTCAGTGTTTATAGAACCCAAGCTATGTGAATACTCTCTGTATCTGCAGTTGGGTAATTCATTTGGTGCCAAAATGTCCTTCATCATGTGGCAGTGGTTGAGTTTGGTTTAACATGCTCTCCATGATGGTTTAAAAGCTGATAGTCCTGTGTCGCCCCTCCTGGGACCAGGGGGGACCAGTTCATGAGTACAGGAGATGAGAAAGGCCGTGAAGGACTCACTGTGCTTCCTCATCCTTAGGGAGCTAGCTACTCTGCCACTGCCCTCTCCTCATGCACGGCCAGGACAGCCTCTGAGGCACCCTGGGCTCTGGTCACATTCACGCTTCCAGTTTCTGTAATTTTTTTTTTCCTTGTACTCCCTTGCTTTCCTTACTGAAATGATTTTTTTGCTCCTTGAAGGTGTCTCACTCACCACTATGTCTCCAGTCCTGGCCAAGCAGCACATAAAAAAATCAAGAAAAAAAAATTTTTTTTGACTATATGGAAAAGCCCCTCTGTTACAGGGATGAGGAAATGGGCAGAATTGGTGTGCAAAGGAACTGAATTGGTGTGTAAGGGAACTGCGCGAATCCAGAAACCATTAGTCTCTCCAAGGCTGTCCTGAGTGCTATTGTGCAGGCTCCTGACTGGAGGCTCACTAGAGAGTGTGACACAGTGACATAAGGTTGATTTCTCGCTTGGAAATCCCTCTTATTAAGAGAATAGTTCTAGAGAAATTGACTAGGTTTGGATTGCGAATATATAATATTTATATGGTGGTGGGGAATGAGGCTGGGTGTGTTGGTACATACGTATAATCCCGGCACTCAGGCTGGGCCAGGAGGATCCAGACCAGACTGGGCTGCATACAAGAAGCAAACAAGTGGAGAAGGGTTTTACTCTCAACAAATCCACATGGTTCTCCTGGCCAGCTCTCCTCTGACAGCTAAGCTAGGAATTAGTATCCTAAAGGAGAAATGTTAGTTTACTTCTGATGTAAAATCTTTTTACAGGATCAGAGTCGTTAGGGTTAGGGTTAGGGAGAAAGATGTGTGTGGGTTGTTTATTTAAAAGGGGAGGGGTGAGCCAGGTGGTGGTGTTCCACACCTTTAATCCCAGCACTCAGAAGGCAGAGGCAGGGGGAATCTGAGTTTGAAGCTAGCCTGGTCTACATAGTGAGTTCCAGGATTGCCAGTGATACACAGAGAAGCACAAAAGGGAGATGATGGTGGGTAGGTAAGTGGGGATTAGAATATTAGATCACTGGTGGCTTAGTTTGTGCAGCTCATTTTTCTCTTGCCCTTTAGTGAGGATCCTTACTGCCTGCCTCATCTGTCTTTGAATTCTGAGCTGACCTCTCATGTTCCTAGGTCTCACAGATGTGTGAGACTCGGGGTGACATGGCCCTGGCCTTGGTGGTTTCAGAATTTAATGGCTACAACCAAGATTGACTTTCGGCATCCTGCTCAGTTGTTTCTGTTGAGGATTTTTTTTGCCAAGAGTAGTTGTCGAGTTTTATGTTTCGATTGACTTCCACTTGTCAAGTAGCATTAAAGACCGTCACATAACTAAGAGCTGAACCCAGCCCATTCCATGGTGCTAAAGGCTTTGAGTTAAACCCTCAGAAATTCGTGTCAAATCCATTCTAAGTTTCCAAATTGTTCTCATATCCCCACAGCATACACATTAAATGCTTTTGCTTCATAAAATATTCTATCATCTATTCCTCCATGTCCCTCCAAGGCCTACTTCTAAGATAGCAGTTATTTCCCTCTTCCTACCCCCATTTCACAAAAAAGCAGCCACTACTGAGGCAGCGAGAAGGAAGCTTCCTGAGGGCCATGGTTCCTTTGTTCTTCTAGAATACTCACCGAGTTAGCAGTCTGAAGAGAACCCCAGCCTCAGAGGCAATGGAGCCCAGCAGAAAGGGAGAGTAGAGTGTGCTGACATCAGTGCCAGACTCCCTCCCAGAAGCTAATGCTAAGTCCCAGGGCCAGTGACGACAGCACTGAGCATGGATTTTGATGCTATAGACCTGTGGGTTCGGAATGTTAACTCGGTTCTTCCTTCATAAAACCCAGATGAGGAATAAAAAGGAGACCATCTTTATGTCGGGCTGTGCCTAGAGGAAAGACACATGATGAGATATACCTTTTCCATATATTTGGATATCTTGCCTAAGAAATTATAGTTACAATACTTAGTACTCAGGTTGGAGGGGTATGGCTGGGCGGTTAAGAGCACCATTTCTTCTTAAGAACTGGGATCAATTCCCAACTCCCCCACGGAGGTTCACATCTGTGTGTAACTCTAATCCAGGGCATCTGATACCTTTTTTGGCCTTCAAGGCCACTAGGCACATACATGGTACATATACATGCATGTAGGCTGAACATCTGTCCATACAAAAGTCAAAGATACTTAGTTGTCGTTTGAGGGTAGTGGGTTTCCTTTATGGAGTGTTGTTTTGGGGTTGGTGTGATCCAGCCCAACCTGGATTCAGCTTTGCTTCAGCATCCACGTGCTGGAAGTTTCGAGTGTGTGGTCGGGGTCTGATGCTCTTTCCGCTAGTTCTCCTGAATCTTGTTATGGTTGTTGTCTGTAGAGCTATGGCAGCAGGCTTAGTTTTCTAGAAGGCAACTTTTCTAATTACAAATGATAAAAGTATGTGGTTTTAAATAATGTAGTGGTTGGATAACTTACCACATCATCTTGGTATGTTCTTTTTTTTTTGAAGAATTTTCTTTGAACTTTGTCTTTTTCAATATCCCTTTCTAACCCAAGGCTATAATGTCAACATTGATAATAGACATGCCATCTCAAAAACACCACCACCACATTGATGAGGTCTAAACTTTCTGGCATATAGGTATGGAGTCTCTAGCCAAGAGCAATGACTCTTTGAGCTGTGTTTGATGAAATTCTAGGCACTGTCTGCACATTTGAGATGGAGGCCCAGCCTCGGGTCTGGCTGGCTGAGGGCAAAGGGAGGTTAGCTGTGGCTGTCTTCCAAGCTGGCTGACCTCCGAGTGTTCTCCCCTGGAGCCTGTAAGAGATGCTTGTGCTAGCTGGGGGTTTCTCTCTATAGACTGCCTCAGGATTATCTGGGGGGGGGGTGTAGGGGCAGCTCAGGAATCAGAGGAGCCACTGGCCTAAAAATAACCCTTGTTTACCTGGCACAGATCCACCTGCTGCCACAGAGCAGTCGCACTGGGAAAGGAAGCAAGCACAGACTGGTGTGCAGGGGGCGGAGCCTCATTGTTCCCTTCCTAGTTCATGGAGGAGAGGTGAAAGTTTTAATGGTCTACTTTGAAAAGAACTTAGAGATAGTAAATATTTAGGCAATTTTATGGTAGTAGGCTTCGTTCTTGATGATTTTTATTTAGAAGAAATTCTTTTGTATTTCAAGCTAATCCCAGAATAAGTGTGAGGACTTGAAACAGTAACTTGTCTCTTTTCTTGCATTGCCTGGGAGCACAGTGAATCATTGTTTGGGCCCTGCAGACAATAGGAAGTTTAAGACAAAGGTCCACCCCGGCGCTGGCGATGGAAGATTCTGAGATTATTAAACATTCTTTCTCAGAAGTCTTTGGTGCTGGGTGGGACACGTTTGCTTCTGAACGCATGCAGGTTTCAAGACAAATTAAACAGGTCTCTCTCCCAGACGTCAGTCACTGGAAGTCTGATGAGGTGAGAGAGGGGAGGGTTTAGGAGTGGATGATTGTTGATGGGCAATTCTGCCATGGATGTCAGACTCCCCATGTGGGCCTTAGAAGCTCACTTGGGGATGGTACAGTAGTGCCTAGCCTTTGGCAGTATTTGTCACCTGTGATAGAGGTTAGTTACGGTTTGTATTAGTCAGCTTTTCATCATTGTATTGAAATGCTTCAGGCAGTAAATCTGTGGTTTGAAATCTATGGCTCATGGTTTTCAAGGTTCCAGCCCCCAAGCAGGCGACCTCTGGCGGGGGTACATCCCCAGGTAGTGGCAGTAACTGGGGGAGGGGCAAATAGAGCACAAGCTGGAAAATACAGAGAAAGAAATGAGATGGGATCTCATAATCCCTTTAGGGACACGCTCCCATAACAGAATGTCTTCCCCTAGGTCCCAACTTTTGAAGGGCCACAGCAGCACCTCCCAATAGTGTTCTCTGGGGACTAAGCTTTTGATACGTGGGCCAGTGGGGTGGGGTGGGGTGTGGGGCACTCATCCAAACCATGTTGTTTTAATCAGCTGGTTCCTTTTTATTGTGAGTGTGATGGGAGGCCATGAGTAGGCTTAAAGGCATTGCAATCAAAAAGATCGGTTGAGTTGTGTGGTGGAGGGTATATTTTGTAAGACACAGAGATAAGAGCTTGACAACTCTGTCTAGGAGACAGACGGTGGCAGTTTGTGCCAGAGGATATTGTATTAGAGAAGGTAAGAAATAGTTACAGCTAGAGTATATATTTTTACAAGTTTTTTGGAGGGATGTATTTTGATTGCTTTGGGGTGAAAGGAGAAGAGGTGATTTAATGCTGCCTCCTGTGCTTTGGGCCCTGCCTACTTGGGTCACCTGATCTACCTCGGAGCACCTGAGAAGACACTTGGCTGCCGCCCAGAGGCAGAGGACTTGTTTAGTTTGAGATGACTGTTAAATGCAAACTTTCGTGTTAAATCGAAGTATTCAAGGGTTCTAAGAGAGGATCCGGACTCCAGATAAGTGTGTGGGATTCCTGATGGAACAGGCATATTTAAAATAAGATGGGAGGGGAGAGAGGGAGGGAGAGAGAGGGTGATGAAGAAGGGATGAAGCTTGCCATATTGCCAACACCTGCAGGTAGGTTTCAGAAGAGTCTCAGGCAGTTATTTGCCCAAGACAAATGTCTGCATTTTGGAGAGAGACAGCAGCAAACCTGAGGCCAGGTGAGGGGGGGGTCTTGAGCCTGGCCTCCATAGCGCAAAGGGTTTGCTTAGCCAGCTGAGGTTAGCCCTCTGAGGGGTATCTTGAGTTATGTTCCTTTAGAACCTTGGACAAGCATAGAAAAGAAATCATGGCCAATTCAGCCAAAGTAAGAAGTAAAGTAAATCTTTGAAAAGCTGCTGAACATGGGAGTTAGTTATGTTTAGGCAATCTCATCTTAGGGAAATAAATATCTTTGGTAATCATTTTGAATATTAGCAGCACGTGCAGACACTGCAAATTGTGTAATACCTAAGATCTAAAACTTCTTTGAATTCTTAGGTTCTGGTTATAATATAGCTAAGGATCTCCATCCACAAGGACTCCTCCTTAGACTGGCTCCTGCCCCAGGCTATGGCTATTCTTGATTTGCCAACTTGGAATATCTGGAACTAACTTCAAAACCCAACTTTCTGGGCGCACTCATGGGATTTTTAGTTACTCAATCATTTGAGGCCTGAAGCCTCAACTTTAGTCCATCTCTCTTGAGGTAGGAAGCCCCCCACCTTTAGTGTAGGCCCCACCTTCTTGTGGCAGCCTACATAAAGGACAGGGAAGGAAGAGGATTTGCTTTTTGCTTGTCCTCGTGATGGCTAGCAAGTTTGTTTCTTCACTGGTATTAGAGCCAACTTCTTCAGGATTCCAGAGCACACTGAAGACCAGCTGAGACACCCAACCTTGGGGACTGAGCACTTACTGGATTCTTGACTTTCCACCCAGAGACAACCATTGCTGGAATAGTTGGATCATAACCTGTAAGTCAATCTAATAAGTCCTGTGTGTGTGTGTGTGTGTGTTCTATTAGTTCCATTTTTCTAGAGAACGCTGGCTAATAGTACTATTCCAGAGTATTTAACTATAGCTTCAGATAAGCATTGTATAGGTAGTGACTATTGACACATTTGGAAACCTTGACTTGCTATCAGTTCTAAGGTTTAAGTATGTGGCTTGCAGAGTGGCCTTCCTTGTCTTTCACATCCATGTCATAGTCAAGGCACATGCTTTCCTGCTATAAACATAATCTATGCAGTGGGGATTATTTTTGTCCATCTTCTTCCCTTATACTGATTTCTGATGGAATGTTTGCCCAAAGATTGGTGCTTAATATATTTCATAAGCAAATATCTTGCAGTATTAGAAAGAAAATGTCTTAGAGGTACCCAAGAAGCCTTGGTTTGGGTTATAACTAAGCTCAGTGTCATCTTAAGTCTTATTTATTGATACGTATTGACATGTAGCAAAACTTGCACCCCTTTGGCATACATTATTATCCTTGTACTTAATTTCTCTTTTCTTTTTTTCTCCTTTCATTCCTTCTTTCCTCCCCTCTTTCTTTTGTTCTCACCTTTCATGTGGTCTTTGTCTTAGTTAGGGTTTTACTGCTGTGAACAGACACCATGACCTAGGCAACTCTTATAAGGACAACATTTGATTGGGGCTGGCTTACAGGTTCAGAGATTCATTACCATTAAGGTGGGAGCATGGTGTAGGAGGATCTGCAAGTTCTATGTCTGGTAGACAACAGGGTCACACTCCAACAAGGCCTAATAGTGCCACGCCCTGGACCAAGCATAGACAAAAATCACAGACTTGCTATACAGCCTAGGCTAGCTCAACAGGGGATTATACCTCAGCTTTGCGAGCGAGTGCTGAGAATATAGACCTGTACCACCATGCTTGGAAAATTCACTGAATTTTGATATAAATGTGTGTGTGTATATATACATATATAATTTGTATATGTATATATTTGTAATCACCAAATGCACATGTGTGCACACACAAATGCACATGTACATATACATGTACACATGCATATAGACAGATGGACACACAAAGATATTTCTATCATACTAGGAAGTTTGTGTTTCTTCATTCAGCTCTTCCCCCACTCCCAAACAAACACTCTGTTCTTTTAGGTTTCCTTTCCCACAGCTCATAAATGGATTGTATAGCATAGCATGTAGCCTTTTGTATACAGATGTCTGCTTCAGGCTTCATATCCCCCAGTGCTAGGGATCTCTACTAGCATCGTCACCCTTAGAGATTCTAGGAAGTTTACGCTGCACTAGGTTTCTATCTTATCCCCCAAATGTGCGTCCCCAAATTCCATTCATCTCTCCAACTCCTCTCTTCCTACATCTTCGAAACCCTCTCCTCATCACCACCTGCCCCAGTCTGCCCTATTTCCCTTTCTCAAATCTTTGGTTCCCCTTTGATCTCTCCTTTTTCCTTAGCTTCTCTGCAACTGTGGATGTAACTTGACAGCTAATATGCACTTATCAGTGAGTACATACCATGCTTGTCTTTCTGGGTCTAGGTTACCTCACTCAGTATTTTTTCCATTTGCCTACAAATTTCATGTTGTCATTTTTTTTTGAAGGGCTGTATACTATTCCATTTTGTAAATGAACCACATTTTCTTTAGCCATTCTTAAGTTGAGGGATATCGAGGTTGTTTCTGGCTATTATGAATAAAGCTGCTTTGAAGATAGTTGAGCAAGTGCCCTTGTGGTATGGTGGAGCCTCTTTGGGATATATGCCTAGGAATTGTATAGCTCTCTTTTGAGGTAGAGCAGTTGCCAACTTTCTGAGAAACTGCCATATTGATTTCCATAGTGGCTGTACAAGTTTATACTTCCACCAGCAATAAAGGACTGTTCTTGGTCCACATCCTCACTAGCATGATCTGTCACTTGTGTCATTGATCTTAGCTATTCTGACAGGTATATAACATCTCAAGTAGTTTTGACTAGCATTTCCCTAATGGCTAAGGATGTTGAACATTTAAGTATTTCTCAGCCATTTGAGATTCCTCTGTGGAGAATTCTGTTTAGATCTGAACTCTGTTTTAAATTGGATTATTTGGTTTGTTGATGTCTAGTTTCCTGAGTTCTTTATATTTGGGTGTTAGTCCTGTCAGATGGAGTTGGAGAAAATCTTTTATTTATCTCATAGGTGGCTGCTCATATAGCTTTTTGTCAACTTGACACAAGCTTGGGTCTTCTGAGAAGAAGGAACCTATACTGAGAAAATGCCCCCATCAGACTAAACCTCAGGCAAGCCTTGGGAGTAAGCAAGCCTATCTTGGTTAATGATTGTTGTGGAAGGTCCAACAAAGCGTGGGTGGTGGCACCCACAGGCAGGAGGTCCTGAGCTCTCTGATAAGTGGAGCTAAGGAAGCATTCTGAGGCCTCTGCTTTAGGTCTGGCGTCTGTTTCCCCTTCAGGTTCTACCCTAGCTTGCCTCCATGATGGGCGTGTATGCTAAATGACCCTTCTCCCCCAGCTTGCTTTTGGTTAAGGTGTTTACCACAGCAGGAGAAAGCAAGCTAGTAGAACTCTGAGCCCCCAGAATCATGGACGTCTGTCTGCAATCATGCCCAGCTACTAGTAGGTCTTAAGAGTCCATGTCTGTTTTATTGTGTCGAGATACTTGTCTATTTTTCTGAAATTTTCTCTGAGTGATGTTTAATGAATAGTCAGGAAACCTGACTGTATAGCTTGCTTGTGTGAAAATCATGTTCTGGACCTCTGTGAATGAATACAAACATGCTCATGGACAACTCTTAGACCTCGAACTACACATGCTTACCCAATTTACTTAACTGTGGGTAAGATGTTCTTGGGTCAAGTGGGCTGTGAATGGGAATTTTCAACAATGAAGGAGTTAAGTGTCTTTTGTCTGGAAATAGTGTCAGGACTGGTATTGCATTCTCTTAGGGCACAGCACGAGCTTCTGCCTCGTATTTTTACTCCAGATCTAGATCCTGTTTCTAAACCATGTGAGTCAATATGGCATGTGTTTCTAATTGCCACCTTGATTTGATTTCTCAAGTCCTACTGGGAGTCACCTATGTATCAGCAGGCTGTTCTATATCTGTGGTCTACTCCTACACACACACACACACACACACACACACACACACACTTGCTCAATATCTCTTCATCTCATGTCAGGATGTTGTGCTATAGCCATGTCTAAAATAAAAGGAAAACAACAGACTCCCCCACTTTCCCTAAGGAAATCTATTAACAAACTTGGTCTGGCCACTATGATAATTTTACTCTTTCTACAATAATTTGTTTTATGACTCAAAGTAGATGTGTGCCACGTACTGGGATTTCTTACGAGGTCCCCTGTTACGTGGGACGAGGGGTCCTGGCCAGGTGCGCACGGGATTCGGCTCTGACAAACAGACTAGACATGAGTGGTGTAAGGTCTGAGTATATTTTTCAAATATGGAGTCAGGTTTATATAG
>NW_022196905.1:181792878-181805498 GCF_008632895.1 Mastomys coucha | reverse complement strand
ATGCCCTACCCACAATGCTGGAGGCAATTAGTTTGAATGGCTTAAGATTCCAAGTCAGGGTTTGACTAAGACGTTGGAACATTGGTGAAGGTCAGAAAGCAAAGTCCGAATTTTCTCTTGCTAGCTGTAAAGAAAGGATATCTTGGTGAGTTCCTAGCACACAAGTACGAGGACATATCTGGACTACCTCTGAGTTTGGGGTGCCAGGCGACAATGCAGAGGCAGGAGACTGACTTTCCTTGAAGTTTACGCCTCAAATACCGCCGTCAAGCAAAGTTTGCATGGCAGATATGATATATACAGACATGAAAAAATTGGCTATAAGAATGTTAAGTTCTGGGCAGGCAGTGGTGGCACATGTCTTTAACCCTGGCACTTGGAAGGCAGAGGCTGGTGGATGAGTTTGAGGTCAGCCTGGTCTACAAAGCAAGTTCCAGAACAGCCAAAGCTACACAGAGAAATCCTATCTTGAAAAACAAAGATTTTTTGAAGTTATGGCATAGGAGAAATAGGGAAAACATTATGCTAAGTGATAGAGTTGCTTGGTAAAGTAAGGATTTCAGTCAAGGTTCTAAGAACAGGAAAGTGTGACAGCCACATGCCTTTAATCCCAGCACCTGGGCGGCAGAAGTAAAGCAGATCTCCTGAGTTCAAGGCCACTCTGGTCTATAGCATTCCATGAGAAAACCTAACTATAAAAAACAAAGATCTTAAAAATGAAACTTTAATAAATGTAGAGATTTTAATCCCAGCACTTGGGAGGCAGAGGCAGGTGGATTTCTGAGTTCGAGGCCAGCCTGGTCTACAGAGTGAGTTCCAGGACAGCCAGGACTACACAGAGAAACCCTGTCTCGAAAAAACCAAAAAAAAAAAAAATGTAGAGATTTCCTTTTTTATTTTTACAAATGCATTCTTTCTATGTGACTCATGAGCTCAGAGAAGCTTCTAGATGCAAATGATGTAGTTGCTCAATGGTCAGTAACAATGTCGAATACACAGCACTGCGAGTTTAACATGTGATGTGTGAGGTGTTCATGAGGTAGCTCAGTGTTGTGGGGCAGATGGTCTGTTCTGTGTGGTTGGAAAAGTTGATGTCTGAAACCACGAATTCTGACAGTTGTGATCTGGGTGGTACTGTTGCCTTGTGAGAAAAGCTATGGGTAGCAAGGATGAGGAGGTGGTACTTGTCTGTTATCCCAGCACTTGGGAGGCCTAGACAGCGGATTGTGAGTTTCAGGTTAGCCTGAGCTATACAGAAAGGAAAGTAGAAGCATGCATGATAAGGAGGTTACTCTTTTAGCCATTTTAGACCATGCAGTGCGGTGGCCTAATTCTTATTTGCGGTGTTGTGTGACAGAACAGAAGTTCTGTGCAAGCTAAGCAACCTACCCACTCCTGTCCCTGTTTCCGACAACCTCTGTTTTCCTTTCTACCTGTACAGAGTTGAGGAAGAACCGTATGAAAATGGACTCTATTTGCCTGGGTTGAGATCTCATACCAAATCTTGTTGGTTGTCTACCTCTCAGTGGGCGTTTATGTGGCATCTACTTTTTAATTACTGGGAATGATGCTTTTGTGAACATGGGGTATATGTGAAAGACCCCCAGAACTGGGGAGATCCTTACTCAAGTCTCGGGATGACGCGACCACCCAATGACTCACGAGAGACCAAACTTGCTGCAATCACATGAGGTTTATTGGGGATACCGGTACCGGGGTCGATCTCATGACCTTACCAGTCAGAGGAGTTCGACCTGGAACACAGGAAGTGTAGGGTATTTAAGGGAAGCTGGGGGTGGAGAGAGAGTTACCGAGGAAACAGAACATAAAAACAGTGGAAAATTTCAGAGGGACCTGACCCAAGGTATTCAGTTAGGGAGGGGAACACATTCATTCTAGGAATATAATCTTCATCTACTGGTTGACAGGGTGGAGAGTCTCATAAACCACTAGACCTTCATTCTTAGTTCAGCCCTCATTGTGGATCATTCAGGAGGGGCAGGTATCGGGAACCAGAGCCCTGAGGCTCTGAGTTCCTGGAACTGGCTATTTTATATTTCTGGCTGGCTACAGTGGCCCTCCATGTCCTTTTAGGTAAAGGCTATACACCATACATTTGTATTAAATGCCCTCATTTTGAATTCTAAGATTCTCCAGCCTTTCATATGCATCTCCCCAAATCTCTGCTTTGGGTATTTGAATGGCATGCCAGATCATATGGTGATGGCTATGTGTAGCTTTCTGGGCAACTGCAAGATTGTTTTTCACAACAGCGCCATTTCCCATTCTCAGTGGGAACACAAGAACTGTGTAGTTTCTCCTCATTGACACCCGTGTGGTAATATTAACTTTCCTAATGCGTATAGCATGAAATCATATTATGATTTTGATTTGCATTTCCTGTAAACTAATGCTCAGTGTCTTTTCATGAGATTTTCCCCTGGTCTTTGGTAGGACTGATTCTCCCTCTCCTGTCGTGTTTTTGGAAGAAGGGGAAAAAAAATGCCATTCATTTCATATACTGGATTCCTGGGACTAAGGTGGTGGTAACTAGAGTCACGTGAGAATGTCTTTCTCCCTCCACCTTCCATTCCACTGAAGTAATGGTAGAAATATTAAGGGGTGGGGTAGGCGTGTTAGTTGATTTTCTGTTACCAGGATAAAATAGCATGACCAGAAGCAGCTTAGAGATGGAAGTGTTTGTTCTGATGTTCTGAATTGTAGTTCCAGGGGGATAAAGGTCCATTGTGTCAGGAGCAGGAAGCCTGAGAGAGATCACACCTCAATCCCAAACTGGGAGCTCAGAGAGGAGGGTGTGTGAGCTGGGAGTGGGGTGTGGCTGTAATCACTCAAGTTCTGCCCCCAGCAACCGACTACCTTCTGCAAGGCTTGGCATTCCATATCCTCCCTAAACAACCAGCTCAGGACCAAGTGTTAAGTACGTGAGCTTCTGTAGGACATTTCTCTCTCAAACCACCACATCCCAACACTTGAGCTTCAGGCTGGGTGACCGTCTCGTGATGCAGAATCTGTTTTGTCCAACTTCAAAAGTGTCCCCTTCAAAAAGTCTTTAACAGTTTTCAATACTGTTCAAAATCCCCAGTCTCTCTTGAGACTCAGGGCAATCTCTTACCTTTAAAATTTTTTTAAAATGTGTACGTAAAATGGCACTGGATGTACATTACCACTCACAGAGGAGTACAGAGATATAGTAAGAGATAGAAGACTGCTAAAGTAAAACCCGTAACCCAGCAGGACAAACACCAAATCCTTATGTAAATCTGGGCCTTCAAAGCACTTAGGCACTTCCACTCTTGCAGCTTTTGCTGCCTGCAGCAAACATCTCTCTTTCTGGCTCTCACTCCCAATATGCAGCTCTCCTTGTAAGATGGCATCCCAGCATCTTGGGGTCTCCCACAGCTCACAACTGCATCTTCACGCTACCACCTTTCAGGGCTTCCTGGTCTCCCAGAGTCTTCTTGCACAGACTGTAGCCCTGCTTTGTGTCATCTGGCCTCAGCGGCTCTTTGAAGCTGTAGAGGAAGAATCCATGATCCATCATGCTTATATCTTTCACATTTCTAAAACTAGCACCATGTGGACCGCACTGCCAGCTTGTGGTAGACTCTCAACCTTCTTGAACTATATTCACGGCGTTGAGATGCAGTTGCTTTCAAGCCAGGGGAAAACTTGCTAGAATTTCTTACACAAACTGGAAGCTTAGCTGGGTGGGGCCCTGCCCCTCCCTCAACCTCGATCTCCAGGATTTCTGTGCCGATCAGTCCTCTCTAATCTCTTTAACAACTATAGTATCTTTTCCCGCATATGTTTCAGGGCAACATTAAACTTCCTAGTGCCCTTCCCTCCGATCTGTACCCTTCGTATTTCTTCCTCTTCTTTTTCATCGTAGACCCACAGTAGAGTAATGAGAAAGCATTGCTACAGTTATGTGACGTTATGCTGCCTTGAAATGTACCAAAGAAATTAGTATATTACATGTGAATTTGGTCTCAGGCAAGCTCTCAGAAGAGGGTGGAAGACATTCAAATTCTTTGCCAAATATGTGCAGGGATTAATGGGCTATGCTTGCAGGAGCCTGGAAGACAGTGGTGTTGAGAGTAAGGCAGATGGTGAAGGTGGTGCTCAAGAGGTTTCCCAGGCCAGTGGAAACTGCTAGTCACTGACAGGGAGTAGAGGCCATTTATGTGATAACGTTTAACACTTTGCATGCCAAAGTTTCTCCGAGGCTTTTTACATTCCTTCAAAACCAAAACCTAAAAAGCAAAAAAAAAAAAAAAAAAAAAAAAAAAAAACCAACAAAAAAACACCAAACAACCCACAACAAAACAAACAAACAAGGTAGGTCCTTCGCACCAATAGCTTGCTGTCTTCTGTTGGTGTGATAAAATACTACAATCCAAAGGAACTTATGGACCTCATTTATTAGCATACAGTTCCACAGGGCTGAGTCCTATCAGGGTTGGGGAGACACAGGAGCCACAGCAGCAGGGAGCTGAGGACTCACATCTCAGTGGCAAACAGGAGGCAGGGAGAGTAACCTGGAAGCTGGGTGAGGCTATATAACGACTCAGAGCCTGTCTCCAGTTGTACACCTCCTGCATGACTTCATGTCCTAAAAGTTCCAGAGCCTCCCGCAAACAGCGTCACCAACTGGGGATCAGCTGATACGTATACGTGCCTCTGAGGGACATTTCTCATTCAAAGCACCATACTAGCCTTTCCTGAATTATGAGTAATCGGATTATTAAAATCCCTTTAACCCATAATCCGATTACTAATAAAAGGGATTTTCATTCTGGGAATCGGCCTGCAAACCTGTGCCTGCTTAAGATCACCAAATGGACCTTGAAGGACAGTAGGTAAAGAGTGGGGACCTACCTCTGAAGGTTGTGTCACTGGGTGATGGTTGAAGGAGTCAGAATGGGGGAGGCTGTGGTCTCTCTCGATTAGCATCTCAGCCAGCCCTACCCCCATACCCAGTGCTGTGGTCCCATTTGGAAGTGCTAGCTGTTGATAGAGGAGTGTAGAGATGCATGCTGGAGGAGCTGACTCTCCTTACCTGGTGTGGTTGAGGAGGTCAAAATTCATGAGAAGTCCAACGGGTTGGCATGCCATATTGAAGTAAGGGATCATTTTGCCCTTGTGTAGGAAAGTGGTGAAGACCCGGGGCTCTTGGACTGCTTCAGGTAACCCCAGGGAATCCTTAGACTATCCTGAAGGATAGTGTGACCAGCATGACCCATGAAGCCTATTTCTCTGCTGGGCTTTGTGATGGGAGAATTGCAAAATGATGTAAAAGCTTCAGGGGCTGGGTTGTATGTGGCTGAGGGGTTAGACCGTTTGCCTAGCACGCACAAGGGTTAGATTCCATTGGTGGCACACTAAACTCTTCTCCATTTAACAACCACCCCCCCTCGGGATTCCTGCCGGCAAGTTAGGAATGGCAGGTGGGTAAAGGCAAGAAGTACTTGTTTAGCCTAACTGAGCTTTTAAAAGAATCTTTGTGCCGGGTGGTGGTGCACGCCTTCAATCCCAGCACTTGGGAGGCAGAGGCAGGCAGATTTCTGAGTTGGAGGCCAGCCTGGTCTACAGAGTGAGTTCCAGGACAGCCAAGGCTACACAGAGAAACCCTGTCTGGAAAAAAAGAATCTTTGTGGAAATGGGGGAAGGGGGGTCTCTCTCCCTCTCTTCTTTTCTTGCATAAACTTATTTTATTTCTGGGAGATAGTTTTTCTTTAAAAAAAAATTCTGCCTTTGGGAAGCTAGCCTCTGGATTCTCTAATATAGATTCATCAGCCCTGGTACATAATCTCAAATTGGCTCTGTGCCAGCGTTTTCTCTAGGGTGCCTTGTGTCCGTTTTGTTTGTCTCTGATTTTTATCCCTTTGTGTTTCTTCTCGATGAATCTTGGGTGGCTGTGCAGTGTCAGAAACCGGAAGAACTACTCTAGCTGTTCAGAGCAAGGTCTGAAATGGTTTTACGTAAGGCTCATGGCATGTCATAGCCTTGAATAATAATGTGCTATCAAAGAGGTTGGCTATACTTTTCTTGTATTTTGGTCTAGCTTTTCTTTGCAGAAAAATTTACACTGCTTTGTGACCCAGAAAAGTACTGAGTGTACTGGTTTCTTATCTTAATTGGTATCGAGGATTGTAGCCAACAGTGCTTCCTTGGTATGACATCAATACGGAAGAAGCTGGCTTCTACTGGGAAGCAAGAGTACTAATTTTTGTTTTAGAGGACACAGCATGACGGTCATAATTATGAGTCCCTTTGTTTAAATCTCCTGTGGTATAATCAGTACCAGCTATTCCAAACAATAGGGGTTTCTCGTCGGCATTTACAAAATATCTTAGTCAGGGTTCCTATGGCTGCGATGAAACACCATGACCAAAGCAACTGGGAGAGGAAAGGGTTTATTTGGCTCACACTTCCAAGTCATTGTTTATCATTGAAGGAAGTCAGGATGAACTCAAACAGGGTAGGATCCTGGAAGGAGGAGCTGATGCAGAGGCCATGGAGGGGTGTTGCTTACTGGCCTGATCCTCCTGGCTTGCTTATATTGCTCACAGAACTCAGGACCACCAGCCCAGGCATAGCGCCATCACAATTGGCTGGACCATCCGCCATCAATCACTAATTAAGAAAATGCCTTACAGCTGTATCTTTTGGAGGTATTTATTTAATTGAGGTTCCTTTATTTCAGATGACTGACTTTTGCATCTTTTTTGTCAAATTCACACAAAAAAGTAGCTGGCAATACTTTTGTTTTAAGCCTGTACCTTTGAGCCACAGAACATTTATTATGTAATACTGATGTGGGATGGGAACATCTTTAAGTTTTTGTTGTTGTTGCTGTTTTTAATTATTGTTGTTTATTTTGTTTTGTTACTCAGGCAGGCCTTAAACTCATGATTGTGCGGCCTCAGTTTCCTGAATGCTTGGATTATAGGCTGCAGCAACATGCCTGGCTGTTAGTCAAAGTTGTTTTGCTTTGCAGCCTTGCCTCTAGCATCCGGTTTTCCTCGGGGTGAATATGGTATCCTTCATGCAGTATTGCTGTGTAAACTCATGCCGTTTCACCTAATGTAGTCGTAAGTACTCAGTTAAAGGAGATCAAAATTAGCACTTTGTTCTAGATGGGCAGTGAACTTTTTTGTTTTTCATGCCTCACGAGGGAAGCAGAGGAGGGCAGAGATTCTAATCCTGATTTTACTCCAGATAATTGCGACGTGGCCAGCACAGGTCACCTCTGGTAGTTCTGCCCCGTGGACTCTGGTGTGAGCCTGACTTCAGAGATAAGCAAGAAGAGCAAGCGACTAGAAACATCAATTCCCTTCAGGGATCTCTTCTCGCTGTAGAATGAGTTGATTGGACTCAATGAACACACACTCGAGCCCAGGAAAGTGACTCATCCGTAAATCAGCCCGTCTCTGTGAGTGGGTGCTGTTTTCTGCCAGCGAAGACGCTGTTTCTGTTCAAGAAATAGTCCTCTGTATAGTGTCTGGTTTTGTATGTACACTGCCTGCCTGCAAAACTCCTTGGCATGCATTTCAGGTGTCTGAGTCATGAACCTGTTGTTGGAATTTGGAAGACTTTTTTTTTTAAAAGAAAACTACTGCATCTTCTGTTTTGTGAAATCACAAATGGCTCTGTAGGTAATCAAGTTACAGAGAAGGAGCAGGTGTGCTGGGCTGTGGCTTGAAACCAATGAGTGCCAGATCTTCATAGAAACTCCAGTTTCTACGAAGGACATGATGATGAAGAAATACAATCTACACAGTGTGCTATATTTTGTTGGTGCAAGAATCTATCTTTAGTATTTCTTTTTGTTTTGTTTTGTTTTGTTTTTTTGAGACAGGGTTTCTCTGTGTAGCCCTGGCTGTCCTGGAACTCACTCTGTAGACCAGGCTGACCTCGAACTCAGAAATCCACCTGCCTCCGCCTCCCAAGTGAAAATGTAGGCAGGTTAAGAAAGTTATTACTGTTTGTTTTTGTTTTACAACAAGGTCTTGGTTTCGAGACAAGCAATTCCAACTGGCCCAGAGTAGAATTTTCCTGCCCCCACCTCGACAAATTCTGGAATTACAGCAAAGATTATAGCTTTAAATCTATATTCCCACACTGAAAAACGTATTGAACTTTCAACTCTTTCTTTCAACTCTTTATGATTACCTGAGTCCTTGGAACAATCCTATGTCGTTGTGCCAAAAGCAATCACCTAGCACCAGTAAATGCTGAGTTAATCCAACAAAGATACAGAATTCATCATTACTTTGCTTTGTGACTTTTACTGGGATTGGTGTGTTACAGTGTCACCGAGCAACATCTGCATACGTTTTCTGCCTGGGAAACAGAGACGTTACATTGGCACAGAGTCCCAGGAAAATTCCTTAGTTTAGTTTTGTCTATGTGTGTGTGTGTGTGTGTGAGAGAGAGAGTGTCAGTCACACTCAGTACTGTCAATACTGGGAGGCTGTCCTGGTCTTTGAAAAACCAGTGTCTACAGGAGGATGTATGGAATGGACTGATGGGATTTCTTGTGGTGTGCTTGTAGTTTCTGCCTTGATATAAAAAAGATTATTTAAGGCACAGTCAAAAAGTTGTAGCTTTCTCTTCTTTTTTGACAAATAAGATATGTCATGCTTAACTTTATAGCCGCTGACTTGTCCATTCTGAAGCAGTACAGGTGGGATAGTTGGATATAAGTTGATTTGGGTTTGGGGTATTCGAACTGAGTAAAACCCACCAGAATTGACTATTAAGTGGTACTGGAAGCCACACAGTGCAAACATTGTGTACTTCCCACCACTTGCCTGTCGTTTGTAGCAGCTGTTATGTTAAATTACCTCTGCTTCAGGATAAATTCTAGAATATGGGAAAATACAAAGATTATTGGTTTTGTTATTTTGAGACAGGGCCTTCCTCTGTAGCTCAGGTTAAGCCAGAACTCGCCATATGGCCCTGGCTGGTCTATGACAATCTTGCTTTGGACTCCCAAGGGCTGGAATTAAAAGTGCAAACCATTGTGCCATGGCTCAGAGGTTACTGTGAACAAAAATAATACCTGCTTGGTGGAAAGCATAGTTGCCATGTGAGGTCATGTGATGGAACTCTCTTATCTGTTCTGAGCATCTGGAGAACCTTAATGACCATCAGGGCCACTTAGAGGTGTATGGTATCCTGAAGTGTAGTTGTTGTAAAAGGCTCATATTAAACATGATCAGACAACTTAGCTCCTGGGGGTGTGGCTTGAAGAGTGAGTGTGGGGCCTCACATGCGGGCTTGGAAGTTTCAGGATTTTCCTGAGCCATAAACTTTTGGACTTTCGAACAAGCTGCAGGAATGGATTGTTGAGCCTCAGTTGGCCAGCTAACTGGCTGTGGTAACTCTTAGCTTCTAGGAGGTGTTTGCTAGCAGTTTTCCTCTGTGGCTCTATCCTTAGCATAATCACCTGGGTCTTCAGTCTTCCTAGGTCCTCCCTACCCCAAAAGCTTTTGTCTTATTGGGACAGAGTTTCCCAATATAGCCCTGGCTGTCCTAGAACTCTTAGATCAGGCTGACCTCAAACTTACCTAGATCTACCTGCCTCTACCTCCCAAGTAAAGGGTTTAAAGGTGTATGCCGCCTTGACGTGGGTCACACCCCAAGGCTTTTGATTGTATACCATGAATTATCTAAGATCTACTGGCTGAACTGGTTGTAACAGAGGAAGTCAGTGTCTAGTGCCGATACTCATTGAATTTACGTCTTTACCGTAAGAGCTGGGCCTGATGTTTCAGACCTGTGATTTCAGCTACTGTGTTAGTAGAGATGGGAGGCCTGCCTACACTATAAAGTGTTCAAGAGCAACCTGGAAACTAAGATCTTGTCTCTAAATAAGTGAGTGGATGAATGAATGAAAGAATACAATTAAAATCTATTTTAAAAATAGGTGCAATAGCTTATTGGTAGAGTGCCTGCCTAACATGTGTAAGGCTATAGATCTATCACCAATACTGTAAAAAAAAAAAAAAGCCAGAAACCAAAAAACCAAAGGTTCCCTCTATCCCCTCCCCACCCCAAAAAAATCCTTTATACATAAAATTTAAACCAAACCAAGCATGAATGATGTGTTCTCTGTTTATTGATGTGAAATGGTTACTTTCCTTTGGTTGCTGGCTTTGATTCCCCTGGGGTAAGTGCTGGCAGCTTTGGGGACTCTGGTGTGCTCCAGTTCTACCAGGGCTCTGTTCCTGCTGGGTTGCAGTGGTTCTCTTTGTGGGGGTGATAGGTATGTACCAGTTTCTTAGATACTTGGTAATACTTTAGTATCCCTATAAAATGTTCTATAATTAATAACAATTAGGACCTTTAAGATATCTTTATGTATTTTTAATAATTTACACATGTGTATTTATGTGTTTGTGTCCCTCTGTAGCTCTTGATATCCTATGTGTAGACCAGGCTGATCTCCAACTCAGAGATTTGTCTGTTTCTGCACTAGGATTTAATCCTTAGCACTAGGTTTAAAGATGTGCCCCAGCAGTCCAGCCTTAAATTAAATGTATCTTAAATACAAACCTTATTATATTGTTTTTGAGTGAGAGTGGGAGATGAGTATATTTTTGTTGAGGTAGTTTTAATGGTTTTCTTTAAAAAAAAAAACATGGTATAAAAGTTTCTCTGACATTCTTTATGTTTTCTACTTAAAAATTCTTAAATTAGTGTCTTAAAAAGAAGCAAATTGCTTTCCTTTGGATGATTAAATACTATCATTCTCTGTGTTTCAATAAATTATTCATTTTTAACCCAGATCTCTTTGGTACTCTAAGTTTTGTTTGAAATGGGTAGTAAATATTTCCACCCCTGTTGTTACACAGTCGGTCCTAAACTTGTATATTAGTTTTTTATAAAGATAAAGGAACATCATGTTTCCTCTACTTTAAACTAAAGCTTAAAATCCTTTCTGTACCAACAAAGAACATGATAGATTATTTATACAGCAGCTTCAAGCCCACACTATCTTCTGTGGCTTTCTTCTTTAAATATTAATATCAGTGAAGTAATCCTTTTAAATTATGTTTAGTTGAACAGGCGTTTATTGAGCACTTGCTGTGTGCTACGCTGGCTGTCTCCTGTGCGGTGCAGATTACACAGTATGGGGCCTAGGGAGCACGCCTGGGTTTTTGTCTGCTTTTCCTCCCCACCACTCTGTCAACTCAGCTCGATCCTAAGAGTTTCTTGCCTACTCCTTGTCTCCGACATTTCAGCCAAGGCACACGTCAACAGACTCCCTAGCATATAAATGGCACCTGAGCTGACCCCGCTGCCTAGTCCGCTTTACTGCCCCTGCAGTAAAGTAAGCTTCTGACTGATGCAGACATTCCAGCCTCCCCGGTACTTGGGAACCTATTCTGTGTGGTTCCTCTGCCTGCTCTGCCCAGCTCTCTGCTGGACAAAGCCCTCTATATTTTCCTCTGACTTCTTTGTGGACATCAGCATCCCCTCAGATGTCCTGTTCATCACTCCCATGGCATGTGGGTGTTTTCACTCCAAAGCAACTTTGCTGATTGTTACTATGTTTCATTTATTGCCAATCCAGTGTGTATGTAGTCTCTCTGGAACCCAGCACATAGCAAATATCAAATGCATGCTTTAAATTAGTATCCCTAATTGTATTCATTATACCATAGTATTCATAGTATCATTTTACATCTTTGACTAAATACCTATTTTGCTCCAATATCCAAAAGCAAAGCTACCATTAATCACTCCTTAGGAGGAGTCCACAGCCTCCCGAAACAGTATCGCATGCTGGAGACCAGCTGTGCAAATTTGAACCTATCAGGGAGCGCCAGACATAAACCTTAAGAAGATCTGAGTACAAGTGCTTGCATTACTAGTGACTAACAATGCTCCCTGGGTAGAGCACTAGGCCTGAGGCAGTGAGGAGAGATGGCAATCAGCTTCCATTTTCTCATCTTTGGTTATGTAGAGTCTCCTGCTAGGTATTTAGCCAGCCAGGATTGCTTGTGAGTTTCCCAGCAATCCATACACACTGGATTGGCAATAAATGAAACATAGTAACAATTAGCAAGTATAGCCACTGCTGTTAGGGTCAGGCTTAGAAAGCAGATTCCATGCCTGTTACTACCCTGCCTTGCAAAATGCAGATAATGCTTCTATGGGCCACAGATCAAGGTCATGCATGGTGGCAGAAGGGGAGAGGTTGGGCCTGCGCTCTGATGGCTGATTGGGAAACCTATGTAAACATATGCAATCCGGGATAACCTATGCACACTTCTGCATGACTGAGACAATTCGTGTCTATCCTTATTTACCTATTAACAGTTTTCTGTATTTGAATCTAACTAGAATTTACATATTAAGTTCCGGAGCATGTTTTATGATTCTGGACATAAAACTATCTGGAACATCATAGATATCTCTGACATAGCCAGGGATTTGATTGATTGTGGACTAAAAGAGCATTAATGTATTAAGTATCTGTTAAAATCCTATAGATAAGTTTTGAGTTCTTTTCTAACCCTGAGAGTCAGTGGCTTTGAAATATTGAACTAGGTTTCAACGTTGATTTTTTTTTTTTTTTTTTTTTT